>NC_086449.1:663951873-664251873 GCF_028390025.1 Pseudophryne corroboree | reverse complement strand
AGGCCAGGGGCTCAATGGCCAAGGCAAACAGTGCGGGGGATAGGGGGCAGCCTTGTCTAGTCCCACGGGATAGCTGGAAAGAGGGGGATACATAGCCGTTCACCAAGATCCTGGCACTCGGATGTTGATACAGTAGTTTAGTCCAACTGATAAAGTTGGGTCCAAAGCCCATACGAGTCATCACCTCCCATAAATAAGCCCATTCAACGCTGTCAAAAGCCTTGGCCGCGTCTAGCGAGACCACAGCCGAGTCAGAAGGGGAGTCATGTGGGAGTTGCAGAATGGTATATAGTCTACGTAGATTAATAGATGTGGACTTCCCTGGCATGAAGCCAGTCTGATCCGAGTGAACGAGGGAGGTGATCACTGTGTTAAGCCGTACTGCCAATATCTTTGCCAGGATCTTAGCATCGGTGGGAATCAGGGAAATCGGCCTATAGGAGTCTGGAGACCCAGGGTCCTTACCGGGCTTTGGAATCACTATTATAATTGCCTCTGACATAGAGAGGGGAAGCTCATTATTGGCAAATATATCCAAGTATAGGGCATGGAGTCTGGGTCCAAAGAAATCTATATGAGTTTTGTAAACCTCAGAGGGAATCCCGTCACACCCCGGAGCCTTGCCATTAGGGGACATACCAATGGCCGCAGTCACCTCCTCGAGCGTCAAGGGCGCCTCCAGCAGCTCATAGGCCTCAGGGGAGAGTGCGGGCAACGCAATATCCCCCAGGTAGTGCGAGATGTCAAGAGTAGAGCACGTCAATTGTGAGCTATAAACACCAGAGTAATAAGATCTAAACAACTGCGCAATGTCCGGCGTGGTGTCAACAAAGGAGCCATCCCCATCGGACATCTGGGTGATCGTAGACCCAGGCCGATCGTAGTGTATCAGACGGGCCAAGAGTCCCCCCGTCCTATCAGCCTGCATATAAATATTAGTGGCCTTGAAAAGGAGGGAGCGTGAGTTTTTGTCGGACAGGTGGGCCATCCAAGCCGACTGAGCCACTAGCCAGCGTACCTTCGTAGTGGGGGCCCCATCTAGCAGGTATTGGGACTCTAGTTCCCTGGCGTCCCTTTCAAGGGCCTGTTCCTTCTCCCTGGAGGATACTTTATGAGCCGCTATGCGTCCAATATATGAACCTCTCAAAAAAGCCTTAAATGAATCCCAAACTATCGTAGCCGGGGCTGACCCTACATTATCGTTAAAGTACCCCCCCATTGAGTCTCGAGGTCACTGCAGTCACCAAGCTGGGTCAGCCAAGAGGGGTGCAGCTTCCAATAAGAGTGCCCCCTCTGACTTCCCACAGCGATAGTCATCAACATGGGGGAGTGGTCAGAGACCCCTCGGGCCTCATAATGAATGTCAATGATCCCCGGGACAAGGGCAGGGGACACTAGCATCAGGTCAATCCTGGAAAAGGAGCCATGAGCACTGGAAAAACAGGAGAACTGGCGGGCCGTAGGGTGACGGAGCCTCCACACATCAACCCACTGCAAGCTATCCAAGAAATCTGCAAACTTAGTAGGGCCACCACTCGCCAGCGCAACACTCGGGGAGTGCCATCGATCCAAGGACAAATCTAGGATGTTATTAAAGTCACCCAGGCATATCACTGGGGTAGTGGGAGATGAAGCGATGAAAGAGGCAGCCTGCTGCAACACAGCATAGGAAAAGGGAGGGGGGACATACACCGCTAATATGTAATAGGGCTGGGAGCTCAGTTTACATTCCATAAATACAAATCTTCCATATGGGTCAGTTTTGATCGACAGTAATTCAAATTGCACTGATTTTTTAATCAGAACCGAGACACCCCTAGAAAAGGAAGAGTGAGAGGCGTGGTAAGCCCATCCCACCCAGGCCCGGCGTAAAGACAATAACCTATGTCCCTCTAAGTGGGTCTCACTGAGGCATGCAATGTCCGGGTCATATTTCTTAATCATATTTAAAACCAGAGATCGTTTGATTTTGTTATTCAGACCTCGGACATTCCATGCCAACAGCTTCAGATTAGTCATGACTCCATGTAGACTCTATGTGTCTCCCGGATAGACATTTCCCAGAATACAACTGAGAACCAACATCAGTAATACCAGTAACACATGACGTACATAAGCCCAGCATTATAATCCATAGCGTCTGAATTAATAAACATCCTTGCTTCAAAAAAAACTCAGGTAAGAAAAATAACAAACTAAAGAAAGAAAACCAAAAACAGCAGCAAAGAGAGCCGCAACTAGCAGCTTCCCAATTATCCCTCCCCTCCCCGTATACCCCCCAGAACACCGGCATACTTATATCCCAAACCAACAACCCAAACTACCAAGTGCTGAGTAGGCCTAGATTCTCAACTAAACCTCTAACCAACACCACTTGGACGGTAAGTCTTGAGCCACCAATGCAAAGGAGGGGGGCTCCCCGATCTAAGATCGTTCCCTCCGATAGCCCAGACCCAGCTCCTGCAACTCAGGAGATCAGTCCGGAGCCAGCTGTCGAGCACCCGGCGCAAATCTGTCCAGCAATTGTGCCGCTTCCCTGGGGGAATTAAAAAACTTGGTCTCCCCGTCCGCCACAACTCGGAGCCTTGAAGGAAACAGCATGGAATACGGAATGTTGAGGTCTCGCAGACGCCGCTTAATGGGCATAAACTGGGCTCTGTCCTTCTGGACGTCTGCGGCAAAGTCCGGGAAGGCCGACACCTTGACTCCATTACGGACCAGCGGGCCCTTTGTGCGACCTAGGCGAAGAACTGAGTCCCGGTCCTTATAATGTAGGAATTTGGCAATGAAGGTGCGAGGAGGGGCACCAGGAGGTAGTGGCCGAGATGGTATCCTATGTGCACGCTCCACCGCAAATTGGGCCGTAAAGGACTCAGCGCCATACATCTCCTTGAGCCAAGATTCGAGGAAGTCCTCCGGCTGCGAGCCCTCTTCTCTTTCAGGTAGGCCCACAAATCTGACATTGTTCCTACGCAGTCTTCCCTCCATGTCTAAAAGCTTAGTCTGGAGGGAGGAGACTTGTTGGGTCACCGTGGATACGGACTGCTTCAGGGGTCCACACATATCTTCCAGGTTGGAGACCCTTGTCTCCGCCTCACCCACTCTCTCACGAATGCGCTGGACATCTTGTCGGAGTAAGGATAGGTCACACTGCACCTTCTCCATCTTGTCGGATAGACGTTGCTCACTGCCAGCTATAGCCTCCAGCACCTGTTGAATAGACGGCGCCTCCGCCACCCCCGGGGAGCCAGCCGCAGACACGGAGGGGGAATCAGAATGGGTAGGAGAGGGAGCCGACGACACCCTGGGTGTGGGTTGTCTGGCATATCTTTCTAGCTTGGCCGCAGCCGCACTTTGGCCTCCCTTAACCATATTGAACAGGAGCAGTCACAACCACCCTAGGGCAGTGTGTTCCGTGTAGAAGTATAATGAGAAGGCGGTAGGAGCGAGGACGCCCTCAATTAGTGGCGGGAAGCAACCGTGCCCAGTCCTTATATCAAAATATCAATGGATAGAAAATACAGGCTTGTGTAGAAGTAGCAGCAATATGTACAGTAATATTGAAGAGGGAGAATCTTGCAGCAACTTCGGAAGGCAAGGGCAGGATGTCGGTGCGTAGCACACTGAAGGATATTAGTGCAGTATAGCGACGCAGTCAGTTCCAATTACTAATGCATCTCTTATGTGGTAGAATGGGAGAGCTGTGCAGCAAAAGACACCTGACTGTGCTTCCAGCAGTATGTTGAGTCAGTATAGGTAGTATAGATACTGAGAGGCTGAGAGTGAGTGAGCAACTGATAGTGAGGTCCCAAATAGCAAAGGCTCACTGGTCACAGGAGAGTTCCATCAGGCAGCCCATCAAATGTGCAGGCATTAGCAGCAGCCTTTATCATTCACTCCCAAAATGGCCGCAGTGTCCCTTCCTCTTCCCCTTCCCCAGGAGTACCTGTTTGTTCTCCCGTCTTCAGGGTCACTTCAGGGACCCAGGTTGCAGCCCTGGAGGCAGAGGAGAGGCTATCTCCCCCCCACAGTCCTTTTGCGGGCTCCGGCAGCAGCGGCAGCCCGCCACTCGAGCTCCGGGTGTCCCGCGATCGAGGCCGCCAAAATCGAGGCCGGGGATCCGGAGAACTTGTAGGCCGCAGGGCCGGATGTCGGTGAGAGCCGCGTCTACGGGACCCGGAGAGCACGGATAGGGACGCCCGGCAGTGCCCAGCAGTGCAGGGTGAGCGATTCGGCCGGGTAGGAGCACCAGAGGGAATAAGGATGGGTATCAGGAGTTTGGTGGCCGGGGAGCTCCCGAGACCTGCTGCCTACTCCTTAGCCGTCGTGGCCACGCCCATGTATTTTAAATTTAGTATGAAAGTATTCTAATGACTTGCTTATGACACCCCATAGAATAGATTATGTTTAGTACCTTGGACACTGTAGCTTATTCACTTAAATCTCTGATAAATTATGGGCCTGGTATGCACAGTCTGGTTAGCACAGTTAGTAAGGTGTTGGGTTTGCACTATCAAATTAAGACTGTCATTGGATCGAATCCCATGTTATCTTATTTTTATTTTACTAGTGTGGTTTGTGGCTCTATAATATGAATGCCTATGTCTTTTAACAACAATAGTCAAGTCTTTCAATGGACTTTTTAGTGAAACCCAATAGATAGCTTTATTTTCTCTTTGTTTACTCAAATATTGAATGCTTATGTCTTATTAATTTTGTAGGAAAGTATTCTAATGACTTGCTTATGACACCCCATAGAATATATTATGTTTAGTACCTTGGACACTGTAGCTTATTCACTTAAATCTCTGATAAATTGTACGTCTTGTATGCACGGTCTGGTTAGCACAGTTAGTAAGGTGTTGTGTTTGCACTATGAAATTAATACTGTCATTGGTTCGAATCCCATGTTATCATGTTTTTATTTTACTAGTGTGGTTTGTGGCTCTATAATATGAATGCCTATGCCTTTTAACAACAATAGTCAAGTCTTCCAATGGACTTTTTAGTGAAACCCAATAGATAGCTTTATTTTCTCTTTGTTTACTAAAATATTGAATGATTATGTCTTTTAAATTTAGTAGGAAAGTATTCTAATGACTTGCTTATGACACCCCATAGAATATATTATGTTTAGTACCTTGGACACTGTAGCTTATTCACTTAAATCTCTGATATATTATGTGCGTGGTATGCACAGTCTGGTTAGCACAGTTAGTAAGGTGTTGGGATGCACTATCAAATTAAGTCTGTCATTGGATCGAATCCCATGTTATCATGTTTTTATTTTACTAGTGTTGTTTGTGGCTCTATAATATGAATGCCTATGTCTTTTAACAACAATAGTCAAGTATTCCAATGGACTTTTTAGTGAAACCCAATAGATAGTTTTATTTTCTCTTTGTTTACTCAAATATTGAATGCTTATGTCTTATTAATTTTGTAGGAAAGTATTCTAATGACTTGCTTATGACACCCCATAGAATATATTATGTTTAGTACCTTGGACACTGTAGCTTATTCACTTAAATCTCTGATAAATTGCACGTCTTGTATGCACGGTATGGTTAGCACAGTTAGTAAGGTGTTGGGTTTGCACTATGAAATTAAGACTGTCATTGGTTCGAATCCCATGTTATCATGTTTTTATTTTACTAGTGTGGTTTGTGGCTCTATAATATGAATGCCTATGTCTTTTAACAACAATAGTCAAGTCTTCCAATAGACTTTTTAGTGAAACCCAATAGATAGCTTTATTTTCTCTTTGTTTACTAAAATATTGAATGCTTATGTCTTTTAAATTTAGTAGGAAAGTATTCTAATGACTTGCTTATGACACCCCATAGAATATATTATGTTTAGTACCTTGGACACTGTAGCTTATTCACTTAAATCTCTGATAAATTATGTACGTGGTATGCACAGTCTGGTTAGCACAGTTAGTAAGGTGTTGGGTTTGCACTATCAAATTAAGTCTGTCATTGGATCGAATCCCATGTTATCATGTTTTTATTTTACTAGTGTTGTTTGTGGCTCTATAATATGAATGCCTATGTCTTTTAACAACAATAGTCAAGTCTTCCAATGGACTTTTTAGTGAAACCCAATAGATAGCTTTATTTTCTCTTTGTTTACTCAAATATTGAATGCTTATGTCTTATTAATTTTGTAGGAAAGTATTCTAATGACTTGCTTATGACACCCCATAGAATATATAATGTTTAGTACCTTGGACACTGTAGCTTATTCACTAAAATCTCTAATAAATTGCATGCCTTTTATGCATGGTCTGGTTAGCACAGTTAGTAAGGTGTTGGGTTTCCACTATGAAATTAATACTGTCATTGGTTCGAATCCTATGGTATCATGTTTTTATTTTACTAGTGTGGTTTGTGGCTCTATAATATGAATGCCTATGTCTTTTAACAACAATAGTCAATTCTTCCAATGGACTTTTTAGTGAAACCCAATAGATAGCTTTATTTTCTCTTTGTTTACTAAAATATTGAATGATTATGTCTTTTAAATTTAGTAGGAAAGTATTCTAATGACTTGCTTATGACACCCCATAGAATATATTATGTTTAGTACCTTGGACACTGTAGTTTATTCACTTAAATCTCTGATAAATGATGTGCCTGGTATGCACAGTCTGGTTAGCACAGTTAGTAAGGTGTTGGGTTTGCACTATCAAATTAAGGCTGTCATTGGATCGAATCCCATGTTATCATGTTTTTATTTTACTAGTGTGGTTTGTGGCTCTATAATATGAATGCCTATGATTTTTAACAACAATAGTTAAGTCTTCCAATAGACTTTTTAGTGAAACCCAATAGATAGCTTTATTTTCTCTTTGTTTACTAAAGCATTGAATGCTTATGTCTTATAAATTTAGTAGGAAAGTATTCTAATGACTTGCTTATGACACCCCATAGAATATATTATGTTTAGTACCTTGGACACTGTAGCTTATTCACTTAAATCAAATTGCACATATGGTATGCACAGTCTGGTTAGCACAGTTAGTAAGGTGTTGGGTTTGCACAATGAAATTAAGACTGTCATTGGTTCGAATCCCATGTTATTATGTTTTTATTTTACTAGTGTGGTTTGTGGCTCTATAATATGAATGCCTATGTCTTTTAACAACAATAGTCAAGTCTTCCAATGGACTTTTTAGTGAAACCCAATAGATAGCTTTATTTTCTCTTTGTTTACTAAAATATTGAATGCTTATGTCTTTTAAATTTAGTAGGAAAGTATTCTAATGACTTGCTTATGACACCCCATAGAATATATTATGTTTAGTACCTTGGACACTGTAGCTTATTCACTTAAATCTCTGATAAATTATGTACGTGGTATGCACAGTCTGGTTAGCACAGTTAGTATGGTGTTGGGTTTGCACTATCAAATTAAGTCTGTCATTGGATCGAATCCCATGTTATCATGTTTTTATTTTACTAGTGTGGTTTGTGGCTCTATAATATGAATGCCTATGTCTTTTAACAACAATAGTCAAGTCTTCCAATGGACTTTTTAGTGAAACCCAATAGATAGCTTTATTTTCTCTTTGTTTACTCAAATATTGAATGCTTATGTCTTATTAATTTTGTAGGAAAGTATTCTAATGACTTGCTTATGACACCCCATAGAATATATAATGTTTAGTACCTTGGACACTGTAGCTTATTCACTAAAATCTCTAATAAATTGCATGCCTTTTATGCATGGTCTGGTTAGCACAGTTAGTAAGGTGTTGGGTTTCCACTATGAAATTAATACTGTCATTGGTTCGAATCCTATGGTATCATGTTTTTATTTTACTAGTGTGGTTTGTGGCTCTATAATATGAATGCCTATGTCTTTTAACAACAATAGTCAATTCTTCCAATGGACTTTTTAGTGAAACCCAATAGATAGCTTTATTTTCTCTTTGTTTACTAAAATATTGAATGATTATGTCTTTTAAATTTAGTAGGAAAGTATTCTAATGACTTGCTTATGACACCCCATAGAATATATTATGTTTAGTACCTTGGACACTGTAGCTTATTCACTTAAATCTCTGATAAATTATGTGCCTGGTATGCACAGTCTGGTTAGCACAGTTAGTAAGGTGTTGGGTTTATACTATCAAATTAAGGCTGTCATTGGATCGAATCCCATATTATCATGTTTTTATTTTACTAGTGTGGTTTGTGGCTCTATAATATGAATGCCTATGATTTTTAACAACAATAGTTAAGTCTTCCAATAGACTTTTTAGTGAAACCCAATAGATAGCTTTATTTTCTCTTTGTTTACTCAAATATTGAATGCTTATGTCTTATTAATTTTGTAGGAAAGTATTCTAATGACTTGCTTATGACACCCCATAGAATATATTATGTTTAGTACCTTGGACACTGTAGCTTATTCACTTAAATCTCTGATAAATTGCACGTCTTGTATGCACGGTATGGTTAGCACAGTTAGTAAGGTGTTGGGTTTGCACTATGAAATTAAGACTGTCATTGGTTCGAATCCCATATTATCATGTTTTTATTTTACTAGTGTGGTTTGTGGCTCTATAATATGAATGCCTATGCCTTTTAACAACAATAGTCAAGTCTTCCAATGGACTTTTTAGTGAAACCCAATAGATAGCTTTATTTTCTCTTTGTTTACTAAAATATTGAATGATTATGTCTTTTAAATTTAGTAGGAAAGTATTCTAATGACTTGCTTATGACACCCCATAGAATATATTATGTTTAGTACCTTGGACACTGTAGCTTATTCACTTAAATCTCTGATATATTATGTGCGTGGTATGCACAGTCTGGTTAGCACAGTTAGTAAGGTGTTGGGATGCACTATCAAATTAAGTCTGTCATTGGATCGAATCCCATGTTATCATGTTTTTATTTTACTAGTGTTGTTTGTGGCTCTATAATATGAATGCCTATGTCTTTTAACAACAATAGTCAAGTATTCCAATGGACTTTTTAGTGAAACCCAATAGATAGTTTTATTTTCTCTTTGTTTACTCAAATATTGAATGCTTATGTCTTATTAATTTTGTAGGAAAGTATTCTAATGACTTGCTTATGACACCCCATAGAATATATTATGTTTAGTACCTTGGACACTGTAGCTTATTCACTTAAATCTCTGATAAATTGCACGTCTTGTATGCACGGTATGGTTAGCACAGTTAGTAAGGTGTTGGGTTTGCACTATGAAATTAAGACTGTCATTGGTTCGAATCCCATGTTATCATGTTTTTATTTTACTAGTGTGGTTTGTGGCTCTATAATATGAATGCCTATGTCTTTTAACAACAATAGTCAAGTCTTCCAATAGACTTTTTAGTGAAACCCAATAGATAGCTTTATTTTCTCTTTGTTTACTAAAATATTGAATGCTTATGTCTTTTAAATTTAGTAGGAAAGTATTCTAATGACTTGCTTATGACACCCCATAGAATATATTATGTTTAGTACCTTGGACACTGTAGCTTATTCACTTAAATCTCTGATAAATTATGTACGTGGTATGCACAGTCTGGTTAGCACAGTTAGTAAGGTGTTGGGTTTGCACTATCAAATTAAGTCTGTCATTGGATCGAATCCCATGTTATCATGTTTTTATTTTACTAGTGTTGTTTGTGGCTCTATAATATGAATGCCTATGTCTTTTAACAACAATAGTCAAGTCTTCCAATGGACTTTTTAGTGAAACCCAATAGATAGCTTTATTTTCTCTTTGTTTACTCAAATATTGAATGCTTATGTCTTATTAATTTTGTAGGAAAGTATTCTAATGACTTGCTTATGACACCCCATAGAATATATAATGTTTAGTACCTTGGACACTGTAGCTTATTCACTAAAATCTCTAATAAATTGCATGCCTTTTATGCATGGTCTGGTTAGCACAGTTAGTAAGGTGTTGGGTTTCCACTATGAAATTAATACTGTCATTGGTTCGAATCCTATGGTATCATGTTTTTATTTTACTAGTGTGGTTTGTGGCTCTATAATATGAATGCCTATGTCTTTTAACAACAATAGTCAATTCTTCCAATGGACTTTTTAGTGAAACCCAATAGATAGCTTTATTTTCTCTTTGTTTACTAAAATATTGAATGATTATGTCTTTTAAATTTAGTAGGAAAGTATTCTAATGACTTGCTTATGACACCCCATAGAATATATTATGTTTAGTACCTTGGACACTGTAGTTTATTCACTTAAATCTCTGATAAATGATGTGCCTGGTATGCACAGTCTGGTTAGCACAGTTAGTAAGGTGTTGGGTTTGCACTATCAAATTAAGGCTGTCATTGGATCGAATCCCATGTTATCATGTTTTTATTTTACTAGTGTGGTTTGTGGCTCTATAATATGAATGCCTATGATTTTTAACAACAATAGTTAAGTCTTCCAATAGACTTTTTAGTGAAACCCAATAGATAGCTTTATTTTCTCTTTGTTTACTAAAGCATTGAATGCTTATGTCTTATAAATTTAGTAGGAAAGTATTCTAATGACTTGCTTATGACACCCCATAGAATATATTATGTTTAGTACCTTGGACACTGTAGCTTATTCACTTAAATCAAATTGCACATATGGTATGCACAGTCTGGTTAGCACAGTTAGTAAGGTGTTGGGTTTGCACAATGAAATTAAGACTGTCATTGGTTCGAATCCCATGTTATTATGTTTTTTTTTTACTAGTGTGGTTTGTGGCTCTATAATATGAATGCCTATGTCTTTTAACAACAATAGTCAAGTCTTCCAATGGACTTTTTAGTGAAACCCAATAGATAGCTTTATTTTCTCTTTGTTTACTAAAATATTGAATGCTTATGTCTTTTAAATTTAGTAGGAAAGTATTCTAATGACTTGCTTATGACACCCCATAGAATATATTATGTTTAGTACCTTGGACACTGTAGCTTATTCACTTAAATCTCTGATAAATTATGTACGTGGTATGCACAGTCTGGTTAGCACAGTTAGTATGGTGTTGGGTTTGCACTATCAAATTAAGTCTGTCATTGGATCGAATCCCATGTTATCATGTTTTTATTTTACTAGTGTGGTTTGTGGCTCTATAATATGAATGCCTATGTCTTTTAACAACAATAGTCAAGTCTTCCAATGGACTTTTTAGTGAAACCCAATAGATAGCTTTATTTTCTCTTTGTTTACTCAAATATTGAATGCTTATGTCTTATTAATTTTGTAGGAAAGTATTCTAATGACTTGCTTATGACACCCCATAGAATATATAATGTTTAGTACCTTGGACACTGTAGCTTATTCACTAAAATCTCTAATAAATTGCATGCCTTTTATGCATGGTCTGGTTAGCACAGTTAGTAAGGTGTTGGGTTTCCACTATGAAATTAATACTGTCATTGGTTCGAATCCTATGGTATCATGTTTTTATTTTACTAGTGTGGTTTGTGGCTCTATAATATGAATGCCTATGTCTTTTAACAACAATAGTCAATTCTTCCAATGGACTTTTTAGTGAAACCCAATAGATAGCTTTATTTTCTCTTTGTTTACTAAAATATTGAATGATTATGTCTTTTAAATTTAGTAGGAAAGTATTCTAATGACTTGCTTATGACACCCCATAGAATATATTATGTTTAGTACCTTGGACACTGTAGCTTATTCACTTAAATCTCTGATAAATTATGTGCCTGGTATGCACAGTCTGGTTAGCACAGTTAGTAAGGTGTTGGGTTTATACTATCAAATTAAGGCTGTCATTGGATCGAATCCCATATTATCATGTTTTTATTTTACTAGTGTGGTTTGTGGCTCTATAATATGAATGCCTATGATTTTTAACAACAATAGTTAAGTCTTCCAATAGACTTTTTAGTGAAACCCAATAGATAGCTTTATTTTCTCTTTGTTTACTAAAGTATTGAATGCTTATGTCTTATAAATTTAGTAGGAAAGTATTCTAATGACTTGCTTATGACACCCCATAGAATATATTATGTTTAGTCCCTTGGACACTGTAGCTTATTCACTTAAATCAAATTGCACATATGGTATGCACAGTCTGGTTAGCACAGTTAGTAAGGTGTTGGGTTTGCACAATGAAATTAAGACTGTCATTGGTTCGAATCCCATGTTATTATGTTTTTATTTTACTAGTGTGGTTTGTGGCTCTATAATATGAATGCCTATGTCTTTTAACAACAATAGTCAAGTCTTCCAATGGACTTTTTAGTGAAACCCAATAGATAGCTTTATTTTCTCTTTGTTTACTAAAATATTGAATGCTTATGTCTTTTAAATTTAGTAGGAAAGTATTCTAATGACTTGCTTATGACACCCCATAGAATATATTATGTTTAGTACCTTGGACACTGTAGCTTATTCACTTAAATCTCTGATAAATTATGTACGTGGTATGCACAGTCTGGTTAGCACAGTTAGTAAGGTGTTGGGTTTGCACTATCAAATTAAGTCTGTCATTGGATCGAATCCCATGTTATCATGTTTTTATTTTACTAGTGTGGTTTGTGGCTCTATAATATGAATGCCTATGTCTTTTAACAACAATAGTCAAGTCTTCCAATGGACTTTTTAGTGAAACCCAATAGATAGCTTTATTTTCTCTTTGTTTACTCAAATATTGAATGCTTATGTCTTATTAATTTTGTAGGAAAGTATTCTAATGACTTGCTTATGACACCCCATAGAATATATTATATTTAGTACCTTGGACACTGTTGCTTATTCACTTAAATCAAATTGCACAAATTGTATGCACAGTCTGGTTAGCACAGTTAGTAAGGTGTTGGGTTTGCACAATGAAATTAAGACTGTCATTGGTTCGAATCCCATGTTATTATGTTTTTATTTTACTAGTGTGGTTTGTGGCTCTATAATATGAATGCCTATGTCTTTTAACAACAATAGTCAAGTCTTCCAATGGACTTTTTAGTGAAACCCAATAGATAGCTTTATTTTCTCTTTGTTTACTAAAATATTCAATGCTTATGTCTTTTAAATTTAGTAGGAAAGTATTCTAATGACTTGCTTATGACACCCCATAGAATATATTATGTTTAGTACCTTGGACACTGTAGTTTATTCACTTAAATCTCTGATAAATTGTTTGTTTGGTATGCACAGTCTGGTTAGCACAGTTAATAATTTCTTGGGTTTGCGCTATCAAATTAAGACTGTCATTGGTTCAAATCCCATGTTATCATGTTTTTATTTAACTAGTTTGGTTTTTGGCTCTATAATATGAATGCCTATGTCTTTTAACAACAATAGTCAAGTCTTCCAATAGACTTTTTAGTGAAACCCAATAGATAGCTTTATTTTCTCTTTGTTTACTAAAATATTGAATGCTTATGTCTTATAAATTTAGTAGGAAAGTATTCTAATGACTTGCTTATGACACCCCATAGAATATATTATGTTTAGTACCTTGGACACTGTAGCTTATTCACTTAAATCTCTGATAAATTGCCTGTTTGGTATGCACGGTCTGGTTAGCACAGTTAGTAAGGTGTTGGGTTTCCACTATGAAATTAAGACTGTCATTGGTTCAAATCCCATGTTATCATGTTTTTATTTTACTAGTGTGGTTTGTGGCTCTATAATATGAATGCCTATGTCTTTTAACAACAATAGTCAAGTCTTCCAATGGACTTTTTAGTGAAACCCAATAGATAGCTTTATTTTCTCTTTGTTTACTAAAATATTGAATGATTATGTATTTTAAATTTAGTATGAAAGTATTCTAATGACTTGCTTATGACACCCCATAGAATAGATTATGTTTAGTACCTTGGACACTGTAGCTTATTCACTTAAATCTCTGATAAATGATGTGCCTGGTATGCACAGTCTGGTTAGCAAAGTTAGTAAGGTGTTCGGTTTGCACTATCAAATTAAGGCTGTCCTTGGATCGAATCCCATGTTATCATGTTTTTATTTTACTCGTGTGGTTTGTGGCTCTATAATATGAATGCCTATGTCTTTTAACAACAATAGTCAAGTCTTCCAATGGACTTTTTAGTGAAACCCAATAGATAGCTTTATTTTCTCTTTGTTTACTCAAATATTGAATGCTTATGTCTTATTAATTTTGTAGGAAAGTATTCTAATGACTTGCTTATGACACCCCATAGAATATATTATGTTTAGTACCTTGGACACTGTAGCTTATTCACTTAAATCTCTGATAAATTGTACGTTTTGTATGCACAGTCTGGTTAGCACAGTTAGTAAGGTGTTGTGTTTGCACTATGAAATTAAGACTGTCATTGGTTCGAATCCCATGTTATCATGTTTTTATTTTACTAGTGTGGTTTGTGGCTCTATAATATGAATGCCTATGTCTTTTAACAACAATAGTCAAGTCTTCCAATGGACTTTTTAGTGAAACCCAATAGATAGCTTTATTTTCTCTTTGTTTACTAAAATATTGAATGATTATGTCTTTTAAATTTAGTAGGAAAGTATTCTAATGACTTGCTTATGACACCCCATAGAATATATTATGTTTAGTACCTTGGACACTGTAGCTTATTCATTAAATCTCTGATATATTATGTGCGTGGTATGCACAGTCTGGTTAGCACAGTTAGTAAGGTGTTGGGATGCACTATCAAATTAAGTCTGTCATTGGATCGAATCCCATGTTATCATGTTTTCATTTTACTAGTGTGGCTTGTGGCTCTATAATATGAATGCCTATGTCTTTTAACAGCAATAGTCAAGTATTCCAATGGACATTTTAGTGAAACCAAATAGATAGTTTTATTTTCTCTTTGTTTACTAAAATATTGAATGCTTATGTCTTATTAATTTTGTAGGAAAGTATTCTAATGACTTGCTTATGACACCCCATAGAATATATTATGTTTAGTACCTTGGACACTGTAGCTTATTCACTTAAATCTCTGATAAATTGCACGTCTTGTATGCACGGTCTGCTTAGAACAGTTAGTAAGGTGTTTGGTTTGCACTATGAAATTAAGACTGTCATTGTTTCGAATCCCATGTTATCATGTTTTTATTTTACTAGTGTGGTTTGTGGCTCTATAATATGAATGCCTATGTCTTTTAACAACAATAGTCAAGTCTTCCAATGGACTTTTTAGTGAAACCCAATAGATAGCTTTATTTTCTCTTTGTTTACTCAAATATTGAATGCTTATGTCTTATTAATTTTGTAGGAAAGTATTCTAATGACTTGCTTATGACACCCCATAGAATATATAATGTTTAGTACCTTGGACACTGTAGCTTATTCACTAAAATCTCTAATAAATTGCATGCCTTTTATGCATGGTCTGGTCAGCACAGTTAGTAAGGTCTTGGGTTTCCACTATGAAATTAATACTGTCATTGGTTCGAATCCTATGGTATCATGTTTTTATTTTACTAGTGTGGTTTGTGGCTCTAAAATATGAATGCCTATGTCTTTTAACAACAATAGTCAATTCTTCCAATGGACTTTTTAGTGAAACCCAATAGATAGCTTTATTTTCTCTTTGTTTACTAAAATATTGAATGATTATGTCTTTTAAATTTAGTAGGAAAGTATTCTAATGACTTGCTTATGACACCCCATAGAATATATTATGTTTAGTACCTTGGACACTGTAGCTTATTCACTTAAATCTCTGATAAATTATGTGCCTAGTATGCACAGTATGGTTAGCACAGTTAGTAAGGTGTTGGGTTTGCACTATCAAATTAAGGCTGTCATTGTATCGAATCCCATGTTATCATGTTTTTATTTTACTAGTGTGGTTTGTGGCTCTATAATATGAATGCCTATGATTTTTAACAACAACAGTTAAGTCTTCCAATAGACTTTTTAGTGAAACCCAATAGATAGCTTTATTTTCTCTTTGTTTACTAAAGTATTGAATGCTTATGTCTTATAAATTTAGTAGGAAAGTATTCTAATGACTTGCTTATGACACCCCATAGAATATATTATGTTTAGTACCTTGGACACTGTAGTTTATTCACTTAAATCTCTGATAAATTGCTTGTTTGGTATGCACAGTCTGGTTAGCACAGTTAATAATTTCTTGGGTTTGCGCTATCAAATTAAGACTGTCATTGGTTCAAATCCAATGTTATCATGTTTTTATTTAACTAGTGTGGTTTTTGGCTCTATAATATGAATGCCTATGTCTTTTAACAACAATAGTCAAGTCTTCCAATAGACTTTTTAGTGAAACCCAATAGATAGCTTTATTTTCTCTTTGTTTACTAAAATATTGAATGCTTATGTCTTATAAATTTAGTAGGAAAGTATTCTAATGACTTGCTTATGACACCCCATAGAATATATTATGTTTAGTACCTTGGACACTGTAGCTTATTTACTTAAATCTCTGATAAATTGCCTGTCTGGTATGCACGGTCTGGTTAGCACAGTTAGTAAGGTGTTGGGTTTCCACTATGAAATTAAGACTGTCATTGGTTCAAATCCCATGTTATCATGTTTTTATTTTACTAGTGTGGTTTGTGGCTCTATAATATGAATGCCTATGTCTTTTAACAACAATAGTCAAGTCTTCCAATGGACTTTTTAGTGAAACCCAATAGATAGCTTTATTTTCTCTTTGTTTACTAAAATATTGAATGATTATGTATTTTAAATTTAGTATGAAAGTATTCTAATGACTTGCTTATGACACCCCATAGAATAGATTATGTTTAGTACCTTGGACACTGTAGCTTATTCACTTAAATCTCTGATAAATGATGTGCCTGGTATGCACAGTCTGGTTAGCAAAGTTAGTAAGGTGTTCAGTTTGCACTATCAAATTAAGGCTGTCCTTGGATCGAATCCCATGTTATCATGTTTTTATTTTACTCGTGTGGTTTGTGGCTCTATAATATGAATGCCTATGTCTTTTAACAACAATAGTCAAGTCTTCCAATGGACTTTTTAGTGAAACCCAATAGATAGCTTTATTTTCTCTTTGTTTACTCAAATATTGAATGCTTATGTCTTATTAATTTTGTAGGAAAGTATTCTAATGACTTGCTTATGACACCCCATAGAATATATTATGTTTAGTACCTTGGACACTGTAGCTTATTCACTTAAATCTCTGATAAATTGTACGTCTTGTATGCACAGTCTGGTTAGCACAGTTAGTAAGGTGTTGTGTTTGCACTATGAAATTAAGACTGTCATTGGTTCGAATCCCATGTTATCATGTTTTTATTTTACTAGTGTGGTTTGTGGCTCTATAATATGAATGCCTATGTCTTTTAACAACAATAGTCAAGTCTTCCAATGGACTTTTTAGTGAAACCCAATAGATAGCTTTATTTTCTCTTTGTTTACTAAAATATTGAATGATTATGTCTTTTAAATTTAGTAGGAAAGTATTCTAATGACTTGCTTATGACACCCCATAGAATATATTATGTTTAGTACCTTGGACACTGTAGCTTATTCATTAAATCTCTGATATATTATGTGCGTGGTATGCACAGTCTGGTTAGCACAGTTAGTAAGGTGTTGGGATGCACTATCAAATTAAGTCTGTCATTGGATCGAATCCCATGTTATCATGTTTTCATTTTACTAGTGTGGCTTGTGGCTCTATAATATGAATGCCTATGTCTTTTAACAACAATAGTCAAGTATTCCAATGGACATTTTAGTGAAACCCAATAGATAGTTTTATTTTCTCTTTGTTTACTAAAATATTGAATGCTTATGTCTTATTAATTTTGTAGGAAAGTATTCTAATGACTTGCTTATGACACCCCATAGAATATATTATGTTTAGTACCTTGGACACTGTAGCTTATTCACTTAAATCTCTGATAAATTGCACGTCTTGTATGCACGGTCTGCTGAGAACAGTTAGTAAGGTGTTTGGTTTGCACTATGAAATTAAGACTGTCATTGTTTCGAATCCCATGTTATCATGTTTTTATTTTACTAGTGTGGTTTGTGGCTCTATAATATGAATGCCTATGTCTTTTAACAACAATAGTCAAGTCTTCCAATACACTTTTTAGTGAAACCCAATAGATAGCTTTATTTTCTCTTTGTTTACTAAAATATTGAATGCTTATGTCTTTTAAATTTAGTAGGAAAGTATTCTAATGACTTGCTTATGACACCCCATAGAATATATTATGTTTAGAACCTTGGACACTGTAGTTTATTCACTTAAATCTCTGATAAATTGTTTGTTTGGTATGCACAGTCTGGTTAGAACAGTTAATAATTTGTAGGGTTTGCGCTATCAAATTAAGACTGTCATTGGTTCGAATCCCATTTTATCATGTTTTTATTTTACTAGTGTGGTTTGTGGCTCTATAATATGAATGCCTATGTTTTTTTAACAACAATAGTTAAGTCTTCCAATAGACTTTTTAGTGTAACCCAATATATAACTTTATTTTCTCTTTGTTTACTAAAATATTGACTGATTATGTCTTTTAAATTTAGTAGGAAAGTATTCTAATGACTTGCTTATGACACCCCATAGAATATATTATGTTTAGTACCTTGGACACTGTAGCTTATTCACTTAAATCTCTGATAAATTATGTACGTGGTATGCACAGTCTGGTTAGCACAGTTAGTAAGGTGTTGGGTTTGCACTATCAAATTAAGTCTGTCATTGGTTCGAATCCCATGTTATCATGTTTTTATTTTACTAGTGTGGTTTGTGGCTCTATAATATGAATGCCTATGTCTTTTAACAACAATAGTCAAGTCTTCCAATGGACTTTTTAGTGAAACCCAATAGATAGCTTTATTTTCTCTTTGATTACTCAAATATTGAATGCTTATGTCTTATTAATTTTGTAGGAAAGTATTCTAATGACTTGCTTATGACACCCCATAGAATATATAATGTTTAGTACCTTGGACACTGTAGCTTATTCACTAAAATCTCTAATAAATTGCATGTCTTTTATGCATGGTCTGGTTAGCACAGTTAGTAAGGTGTTGGGTTTCCACTATGAAATTAATACTGTCATTGGTTCGAATCCTATGGTATCATGTTTTTATTTTACTAGTGTGGTTTGTGGCTCTATAATATGAATGCCTATGTCTTTTAACAACAATAGTCAATTCTTCCAATGGACTTTTTAGTGAAACCCAATAGATAGCTTTATTTTCTCTTTGTTTACTAAAATATTGAATGATTATGTCTTTTAAATTTAGTAGGAAAGTATTCTAATGACTTGCTTATGACACCCCATAGAATATATTATGTTTAGTACCTTGGACACTGTAGCTTATTCACTTAAATCTCTGATAAATTATGTGCCTGGTATGCACAGTCTGGTTAGCACAGTTAGTAAGGTGTTGGGTTTGCACTATCAAATTAAGGCTGTCATTGGATCGAATCCCATGTTATCATGTTTTTATTTTACTAGTGTGGTTTGTGGCTCTATAATATGAATGCCTATGATTTTTAACAACAATAGTTAAGTCTTCCAATAGACTTTTTAGTGAAACCCAATAGATAGCTTTATTTTCTCTTTGTTTACTAAAGTATTGAATGCTTATGTCTTATAAATTTAGTAGGAAAGTATTCTAATGACTTGCTTATGACACCCCATAGAATATATTATGTTTAGTACCTTGGACACTGTAGCTTATTCACTTAAATCAAATTGCACATATGGTATGCACAGTCTGGTTAGCACAGTTAGTAAGGTGTTGGGTTTGCACAATGAAATTAAGACAGTCATTGGTTCGAATCCCATGTTATTATGTTTTTATTTTACTAGTGTGGTTTGTGGCTCTATAATATGAATGCCTATGTCTTTTAACAACAATAGTCAAGTCTTCCAATGGACTTTTTAGTGAAACCCAATAGATAGCTTTATTTTCTCTTTGTTTACTAAAATATTCAATGCTTATGTCTTTTAAATTTAGTAGGAAAGTATTCTAATGACTTGCTTATGACACCCCATAGAATATATTATGTTTAGTACCTTGGACACTGTAGTTTATTCACTTAAATCTCTGATAAATTGTTTGTTTGGTATGCACAGTCTGGTTAGCACAGTTAATAATTTCTTGGGTTTGTGCTATTAAATTAAGACTGTCATTGGTTCGAATCCCATGTTATCATGTTTTTATTTAACTAGTGTGGTTTGTGGCTCTATAATATGAATGCCTATGTCTTTTAACAACAATAGTCAAGTCTTCCAATAGACTTTTTAGTGAAACCCAATAGATAGCTTTATTTTCTCTTTGTTTACTAAAATATTGAATGCTTATGTCTTATAAATTTAGTAGGAAAGTATTCTAATGACTTGCTTATGACACCCCATAGAATATATTATGTTTAGTACCTTGGACACTGTAGCTTATCCACTTAAATCTCTGATAAATTGCCTGTCTGGTATGCACGGTCTGGTTTGCACAGTTAGTAAGGTGTTGGGTTTCCACTATGAAATTAAGACTGTCATTGGTTCAAATCCCATGTTATCATGTTTTTATTTTACTAGTGTGGTTTGTGGCTCTATAATATGAATGCCTATGTCTTTTAACAACAATAGTCAAGTCTTCCAATAGACTTTTTAGTGAAACCCAATAGATAGCTTTATTTTCTCTTTGTTTACTAAAATATTGAATGATTATGTCTTTTAAATTTAGTAGGAAAGTATTCTAATGACTTGCTTATGACACCCCATAGAATATATTATGTTTAGTACCTTGGACACTGTAGCTTATTCACTTAAATCTCTGATATATTATGTGCATGGTATGCACAGTCTGGTTAGCACAGTTAGTAAGGTGTTGGGATGCACTATCAAATTAAGTCTGTCATTGGATCGAATCCCATGTTATCATGTTTTTATTTTACTAGTGTGGTTTGTGGCTCTATAATATGAATGCCTATGTCTTTTAACAACAATAGTCAAGTATTCCAATGGACTTTTTAGTGAAACCCAATAGATAGTTTTATTTTCTCTTTGTTTACTCAAATATTGAATGCTTATGTCTTATTAATTTTGTAGGAAAGTATTCTAATGACTTGCTTATGACACCCCATAGAATATATTATGTTTAGTACCTTGGACACTGTAGCTTATTCACTTAAATCTCTGATAAATTGCACGTCTTGTATGCACGGTCTGGTTAGCACAGTTAGTAAGGTGTTGGGTTTGCACTATGAAATTAAGACTGTCATTGGTTCGAATCCCATG
The DNA here is from genome assembly GCF_028390025.1 of Pseudophryne corroboree. NCBI lineage: Eukaryota > Metazoa > Chordata > Amphibia > Anura > Myobatrachidae > Pseudophryne > Pseudophryne corroboree. The sequence goes on along the minus strand of NC_086449.1, from coordinate 664,230,664 downwards.
TTATCATGTTTTTATTTTACTAGTGTGGTTTGTGGCTCTATAATATGAATGCCTATGTCTTTTAACAACAATAGTCAAGTCTTCCTATAGACTTTTTAGTGAAACCCAATAGATAGCTTTATTTTCTCTTTGTTTACTAAAATATTGAATGCTTATGTCTTTTAAATTTAGTAGGAAAGTATTCTAATGACTTGCTTATGACACCCCATAGAATATATTATGTTTAGTACCTTGGACACTGTAGCTTATTCACTTAAATCTCTGATAAATTGCAAGTCTGGTATGCACAGTCTGGTTAGCACAGTTAGTAAGGTGTTGGGTTTCCAGTAAGAAATTAATACTGTCATTGGTTCAAATCCTATAGTATCATGTTTTTATTTTACTAGTGTGGTTTGTGGTTCTATAATATGAATGCCTATGTCTTTTAACAACAATAGTCAATTCTTCCAATGGACTTTTTAGTGAAACCCAATAGATAGCTTTATTTTCTCTTTGTTTACTAAAATATTGAATGATTATGTCTTTTAAATTTAGTAGGAAAGTATTCTAATGACTTGCTTATGACACCCCATAGAATATATTATGTTTAGTACCTTGGACACTGTAGCTTATTCTCTTAAATCTCTGATAAATGCCACATCTTGTATGCACAGTCTGGTTAGCACAGTTAGTAAGGTGTAGGGTTTGCACAATGAAATTAAGACTGTCATTGGTTCAAATCCCATGTTATCATGTTTTTATTTTACTAGTGTGGTTTGTGGCTCTATAATATGAATGCCTATGTCTTTTAACAACAATAGTCAAGTCTTCCAATGGACTTTGTAGTGAAACCCAATAGATAGCTTTATTTTCTCTTTGTTTACTAAAATATTGAATGCTTATGTCTTTTCAATTTAGTAGGAAAGTATTCTAATGACTTGCTTATGACAACCCATAGAATATATTATGTTTAGTACCTTGGTCACTGTAGTTTATTCACTTAAATCTCTGATAAATTGTTTGTTTGGTATACACAGTTCTGGTTAGCACAGTTAATAATTTCTTGGGTTTGCGCTATCAAATTAAGACTGTCATTGGTTCGAATCCCATGTTATCATGTTTTTATTTTACTAGTGTGGTTTGTGGCTCTATAATATGAATGCCTATGTCTTTTAACAACAATAGTCAAGTCTTCCAATAGACTTTTAAGTGAAACCAATAGATAGCTTTATTTTCTCTTTGTTTACTAAAATATTGAATGCTTATGTCTTATAAATTTAGTAGGAAAGTATTCTAATGACTTGCTTATGACACCCCATAGAATATATTATGTTTAGTACCTTGGACACTGTAGCTTATTCACTTAAATCTCTGATAAATTGCATGTCTGGTATGCACGGTCTGGTTAGCACAGTTAGTAAGGTGTTGGGTTTCCACTATAAAATTAAGACTGTCATTGGTTTGAATCCCATGATATCATGTTTTTATTTTACTAGTGTGGTTTGTGGCTCTATAATATGAATGCTTACGTCTTTTAACAACAATAATCAAGTCTTCCAATGGACTTTTTAGTGAAACCCAATAGATAGCTTTATTTTCTCTTTGTTTACTCAAATATTGAATGCTTATGTCTTATTAATTTTGTAGGAAAGTATTCTAATGACTTGCTTATGACACCCCATAGAATATATTATGTTTAGTACCTTGGACACTGTAGCTTATTCACTTAAATCTCTGATAAATTGCAAGTCTGGTATGGACAGTCTGGTTAGCACAGTTAGTAAGGTGTTGGGTTTCCACTATGAAATTAAGACTGTCATTGGATCGAATCCCATGTTATCATGTTTTTATTTTACTAGTGTGGTTTGTGGCTCTATAATATGAATGCCTATGTCTTTTAACAACAATAGTCAAGTCTTCCAATGGACTTTTTAGTGAAACCCAATAGATAGCTTTATTTTCTCTTTGTTTACTAAAATATTGAATGCTTATGTCTTTTAAATTTAGTAGGAAAGTATTCTAATGACTTGCTTATGACACCCCATAGAATATATTATGTTTAGTACCTTGGACACTGTAGCTTATTCACTTAAATCTCTGATAAATTATTTACCTGGTATACACAGTCTGGTTAGCACAGTTAGTAAGGTATTGGGTTTGCACTATCAAATTAAGGCTGTCATTGGATCGAATCCCATGTTATCATGTTTTTATTTTACTAGTGTGGTTTGTGGCTCTATAATATGAATGCCTATGTCTTTTAACAACAATAGTCAAGTCTTCCAATAGACTTTTAAGTGAAACCAATAGATAGCTTTATTTTCTCTTTGTTTACTAAAATATTGAATGCTTATGTCTTATAAATTTAGTAGGAAAGTATTCTAATGACTTGCTTATGACACCCCATAGAATATATTATGTTTAGTACCTTGGACACTGTAGCTTATTCACTTAAATCTCTGATAAATTGCATGTCTGGTATGCACGGTCTGGTTAGCACAGTTAGTAAGGTGTTGGGTTTCCACTATAAAATTAAGACTGTCATTGGTTTGAATCCCATGATATCATGTTTTTATTTTACTAGTGTGGTTTGTGGCTCTATAATATGAATGCTTACGTCTTTTAACAACAATAATCAAGTCTTCCAATGGACTTTTTAGTGAAACCCAATAGATAGCTTTATTTTCTCTTTGTTTACTCAAATATTGAATGCTTATGTCTTATTAATTTTGTAGGAAAGTATTCTAATGACTTGCTTATGACACCCCATAGAATATATTATGTTTAGTACCTTGGACACTGTAGCTTATTCACTTAAATCTCTGATAAATTGCAAGTCTGGTATGGACAGTCTGGTTAGCACAGTTAGTAAGGTGTTGGGTTTCCACTATGAAATTAAGACTGTCATTGGATCGAATCCCATGTTATCATGTTTTTATTTTACTAGTGTGGTTTGTGGCTCTATAATATGAATGCCTATGTCTTTTAACAACAATAGTCAAGTCTTCCAATGGACTTTTTAGTGAAACCCAATAGATAGCTTTATTTTCTCTTTGTTTACTAAAATATTGAATGCTTATGTCTTTTAAATTTAGTAGGAAAGTATTCTAATGACTTGCTTATGACACCCCATAGAATATATTATGTTTAGTACCTTGGACACTGTAGCTTATTCACTTAAATCTCTGATAAATTATTTACCTGGTATACACAGTCTGGTTAGCACAGTTAGTAAGGTATTGGGTTTGCACTATCAAATTAAGGCTGTCATTGGATCGAATCCCATGTTATCATGTTTTTATTTTACTAGTGTGGTTTGTGGCTCTATAATATGAATGCCTATGTCTTTTAACAACAATAGTCAAGTCTTCCAATGGACTTTTTTGTGAAACCCAATAGATAGCTTTATTTTCTCTTTGTTTACTCAAATATTGAATGCTTATGTCTTATTAATTTTGTAGGAAAGTATTCTAATGACTTGCTTATGACACCCCATAGAATATATTATGTTTAGTACCTTGGACACTGTAGCTTATTCACTTAAATCTCTAATAAATTGCATGTCTTTTATGCACGGTCTGGTTAGCACAGTTAGTAAGGTGTTGGGTTTGCAATATGAAATAAAGACTGTCATTGGTTCGGATCCCATGTTATCATGTTTTTATTTTACTAGTGTGGTTTGTGGCTCTATAATATGAATGCCTACGTCTTTTAACAACAATAATCAAGTCTTCCAATGGACTTTTTAGTGAAACCCAATAGATAGCTTTATTTTCTCTTTGTTTACTAAAATATTGAATGCTTATGTCTTATAAATTTTGTAGGAAAGTATTCTAATGACTTGCTTATGACACCCCATAGAATATATTATGTTTAGTACCTTGGACACTGTAGCTTATTCACTTAAATCTCTGATAAATTGTACGTCTGGTATGCACAGTCTGGTTAGCACAGTTAGTAAGGTGTAGGGTTTACACAATGAAATTAAGACTGTCATTGGTTCAAATCCCATGTTATCATGTTTTTATTTTACTAGTGTGGTTTGTGGCTCTATAATATGAATGCCTATGTCTTTTAACAACAATAGTCAAGTCTTCCAATGGACTTTGTAGTGAAACCCGATAGATAGCTTTATTTGCTCTTTGTTTACTAAAATATTGAATACTTATGTCATTTAAATTTAGTAGGAAAGTATTCTAATGACTTGCTTATGACACCCCATAGAATATATTATGTTTAGTACCTTGGACACTGTAGTTTATTCACTTAAATCTCTGATAAATTGTTTGTTTGGTATGCACAGTCTGGTTAGCACAGTTAATAATTTCTTGGGTTTGCGCTATCAAATTAAGAGTGTCATTGGTTCGAATCCCATGATATCATGTTTTTATTTTACTAGTGTGGTTTGTGGCTCTATAATATGAATGCCTATGTCTTTTAACAACAATAGTCAAGTCTTCCAATGGACTTTTTAGTGAACCCCAATAGATAGCTTTATTTTCTCTTTGTTTACTAAAATATTGAATGATTATGTATTTTAAATTTAGTAGGAAAGTATTCTAATGACTTGCTTATGACACCCCATAGAATATATTATGTTTAGTACCTTGGACACTGTAGCTTATTCACTTAAATCACTGATACATTATGTACCTGGAATGCACAGTCTGGTTAGCACAGTTAGTAAGGTGTTGGGTTTGCGCTATCAAATTAAGGCTGTCATTGGATCGAATCCCATGTTATCATGTTTTTATTTTACTAGTGTGGTTTGTGGCTCTGTAATATGAATGCCTATGTCTTTTAACAACAATAGTCAAGTCTTCCAATGGACTTTTTAGTGAAACCCAATAGATAGCTTTATTTTCTCTTTGATTACTCAAATATTGAATGCTTATGTCTTATTAATTTTGTAGGAAAGTATTCTAATGACTTGCTTATGACACCCCATAGAATATATAATGTTTAGTACCTTGGACACTGTAGCTTATTCACTAAAATCTCTAATAAATTGCATGTCTTTTATGCATGGTCTGGTTAGCACAGTTAGTAAGGTGTTGGGTTTCCACTATGAAATTAATACTGTCATTGGTTCGAATCCTATGGTATCATGTTTTTATTTTACTAGTGTGGTTTGTGGCTCTATAATATGAATGCCTATGTCTTTTAACAACAATAGTCAATTCTTCCAATGGACTTTTTAGTGAAACCCAATAGATAGCTTTATTTTCTCTTTGTTTACTAAAATATTGAATGATTATGTCTTTTAAATTTAGTAGGAAAGTATTCTAATGACTTGCTTATGACACCCCATAGAATATATTATGTTTAGTACCTTGGACACTGTAGCTTATTCACTTAAATCTCTGATAAATTATGTGCCTGGTATGCACAGTCTGGTTAGCACAGTTAGTAAGGTGTTGGGTTTGCACTATCAAATTAAGGCTGTCATTGGATCGAATCCCATGTTATCATGTTTTTATTTTACTAGTGTGGTTTGTGGCTCTATAATATGAATGCCTATGATTTTTAACAACAATAGTTAAGTCTTCCAATAGACTTTTTAGTGAAACCCAATAGATAGCTTTATTTTCTCTTTGTTTACTAAAATATTCAATGCTTATGTCTTTTAAATTTAGTAGGAAAGTATTCTAATGACTTGCTTATGACACCCCATAGAATATATTATGTTTAGTACCTTGGACACTGTAGTTTATTCACTTAAATCTCTGATAAATTGTTTGTTTGGTATGCACAGTCTGGTTAGCACAGTTAATAATTTCTTGGGTTTGTGCTATTAAATTAAGACTGTCATTGGTTCGAATCCCATGTTATCATGTTTTTATTTAACTAGTGTGGTTTGTGGCTCTATAATATGAATGCCTATGTCTTTTAACAACAATAGTCAAGTCTTCCAATAGACTTTTTAGTGAAACCCAATAGATAGCTTTATTTTCTCTTTGTTTACTAAAATATTGAATGCTTATGTCTTATAAATTTAGTAGGAAAGTATTCTAATGACTTGCTTATGACACCCCATAGAATATATTATGTTTAGTACCTTGGACACTGTAGCTTATCCACTTAAATCTCTGATAAATTGCCTGTCTGGTATGCACGGTCTGGTTTGCACAGTTAGTAAGGTGTTGGGTTTCCACTATGAAATTAAGACTGTCATTGGTTCAAATCCCATGTTATCATGTTTTTATTTTACTAGTGTGGTTTGTGGCTCTATAATATGAATGCCTATGTCTTTTAACAACAATAGTCAAGTCTTCCAATAGACTTTTTAGTGAAACCCAATAGATAGCTTTATTTTCTCTTTGTTTACTAAAATATTGAATGATTATGTCTTTTAAATTTAGTAGGAAAGTATTCTAATGACTTGCTTATGACACCCCATAGAATATATTATGTTTAGTACCTTGGACACTGTAGCTTATTCACTTAAATCTCTGATATATTATGTGCATGGTATGCACAGTCTGGTTAGCACAGTTAGTAAGGTGTTGGGATGCACTATCAAATTAAGTCTGTCATTGGATCGAATCCCATGTTATCATGTTTTTATTTTACTAGTGTGGTTTGTGGCTCTATAATATGAATGCCTATGTCTTTTAACAACAATAGTCAAGTATTCCAATGGACTTTTTAGTGAAACCCAATAGATAGTTTTATTTTCTCTTTGTTTACTCAAATATTGAATGCTTATGTCTTATTAATTTTGTAGGAAAGTATTCTAATGACTTGCTTATGACACCCCATAGAATATATTATGTTTAGTACCTTGGACACTGTAGCTTATTCACTTAAATCTCTGATAAATTGCACGTCTTGTATGCACGGTCTGGTTAGCACAGTTAGTAAGGTGTTGGGTTTGCACTATGAAATTAAGACTGTCATTGGTTCGAATCCCATGTTATCATGTTTTTATTTTACTAGTGTGGTTTGTGGCTCTATAATATGAATGCCTATGTCTTTTAACAACAATAGTCAAGTCTTCCTATAGACTTTTTAGTGAAACCCAATAGATAGCTTTATTTTCTCTTTGTTTACTAAAATATTGAATGCTTATGTCTTTTAAATTTAGTAGGAAAGTATTCTAATGACTTGATTATGACACCCCATAGAATATATTATGTTTAGTACCTTGGACACTGTAGCTTATTCACTTAAATCTCTGATAAATTGCATGTCTGGTATGCACAGTCTGGTTAGCACAGTTAGTAAGGTGTTGGGTTTCCACTAAGAAATTAATACTGTCATTGGTTCAAATCCTATAGTATCATGTTTTTATTTTACTAGTGTGGTTTGTGGTTCTATAATATGAATGCCTATGTCTTTTAACAACAATAGTCAATTCTTCCAATGGACTTTTTAGTGAAACCCAATAGATAGCTTTATTTTCTCTTTGTTTACTAAAATATTGAATGATTATGTCTTTTAAATTTAGTAGGAAAGTATTCTAATGACTTGCTTATGACACCCCATAGAATATATTATGTTTAGTACCTTGGACACTGTAGCTTATTCTCTTAAATCTCTGATAAATGCCACATCTTGTATGCACAGTCTGGTTAGCACAGTTAGTAAGGTGTAGGGTTTGCACAATGAAATTAAGACTGTCATTGGTTCAAATCCCATGTTATCATGTTTTTATTTTACTAGTGTGGTTTGTGGCTCTATAATATGAATGCCTATGTCTTTTAACAACAATAGTCAAGTCTTCCAATGGACTTTGTAGTGAAACCCAATAGATAGCTTTATTTTCTCTTTGTTTACTAAAATATTGAATGCTTATGTCTTTTCAATTTAGTAGGAAAGTATTCTAATGACTTGCTTATGACAACCCATAGAATATATTATGTTTAGTACCTTGGTCACTGTAGTTTATTCACTTAAATCTCTGATAAATTGTTTGTTTGGTATACACAGTCTGGTTAGCACAGTTAATAATTTCTTGGGTTTGCGCTATCAAATTAAGACTGTCATTGGTTCGAATCCCATGTTATCATGTTTTTATTTTACTAGTGTGGTTTGTGGCTCTATAATATGAATGCCTATGTCTTTTAACAACAATAGTCAAGTCTTCCAATAGACTTTTAAGTGAAACCAATAGATAGCTTTATTTTCTCTTTGTTTACTAAAATATTGAATGCTTATGTCTTATAAATTTAGTAGGAAAGTATTCTAATGACTTGCTTATGACACCCCATAGAATATATTATGTTTAGTACCTTGGACACTGTAGCTTATTCACTTAAATCTCTGATAAATTGCATGTCTGGTATGCACGGTCTGGTTAGCACAGTTAGTAAGGTGTTGGGTTTCCACTATAAAATTAAGACTGTCATTGGTTTGAATCCCATGATATCATGTTTTTATTTTACTAGTGTGGTTTGTGGCTCTATAATATGAATGCTTACGTCTTTTAACAACAATAATCAAGTCTTCCAATGGACTTTTTAGTGAAACCCAATAGATAGCTTTATTTTCTCTTTGTTTACTCAAATATTGAATGCTTATGTCTTATTAATTTTGTAGGAAAGTATTCTAATGACTTGCTTATGACACCCCATAGAATATATTATGTTTAGTACCTTGGACACTGTAGCTTATTCACTTAAATCTCTGATAAATTGCAAGTCTGGTATGGACAGTCTGGTTAGCACAGTTAGTAAGGTGTTGGGTTTCCACTATGAAATTAAGACTGTCATTGGATCGAATCCCATGTTATCATGTTTTTATTTTACTAGTGTGGTTTGTGGCTCTATAATATGAATGCCTATGTCTTTTAACAACAATAGTCAAGTCTTCCAATGGACTTTTTAGTGAAACCCAATAGATAGCTTTATTTTCTCTTTGTTTACTAAAATATTGAATGCTTATGTCTTTTAAATTTAGTAGGAAAGTATTCTAATGACTTGCTTATGACACCCCATAGAATATATTATGTTTAGTACCTTGGACACTGTAGCTTATTCACTTAAATCTCTAATAAATTGCATGTCTTTTATGCACGGTCTGGTTAGCACAGTTAGTAAGGTGTTGGGTTTGCAATATGAAATTAAGACTGTCATTGGTTCGGATCCCATGTTATCATGTTTTTATTTTACTAGTGTGGTTTGTGGCTCTATAATATGAATGCCTACGTCTTTTAACAACAATAATCAAGTCTTCCAATGGACTTTTTAGTGAAACCCAATAGATAGCTTTATTTTCTCTTTGTTTACTAAAATATTGAATGCTTATGTCTTATAAATTTAGTAGGAAAGTATTCTAATGACTTGCTTATGACACCCCATAGAATATATTATGTTTAGTACCTTGGACACTGTAGCTTATTCACTTAAATCTCTGATAAATTGCACGTCTGGTATGCACAGTCTGGTTAGCACAGTTAGTAAGGTGTAGGGTTTGCACAATGAAATTAAGACTGTCATTGGTTCAAATCCCATGTTATCATGTTTTTATTTTACTAGTGTGGTTTGTGGCTCTATAATATGAATGCCTATGTCTTTTAACAACAATAGTCAAGTCTTCCAATGGACTTTGTAGTGAAACCCGATAGATAGCTTTATTTGCTCTTTGTTTACTAAAATATTGAATACTTATGTCTTTTAAATTTAGTAGGAAAGTATTCTAATGACTTGCTTATGACACCCCATAGAATATATTATGTTTAGTACCTTGGACACTGTAGTTTATTCACTTAAATCTCTGATAAATTGTTTGTTTGGTATGCACAGTCTGGTTAGCACAGTTAATAATTTCTTGGGTTTGCGCTATCAAATTAAGAGTGTCATTGGTTCGAATCCCATGATATCATGTTTTTATTTTACTAGTGTGGTTTGTGGCTCTATAATATGAATGCCTATGTCTTTTAACAACAATAGTCAAGTCTTCCAATGGACTTTTTAGTGAACCCCAATAGATAGCTTTATTTTCTCTTTGTTTACTAAAATATTGAATGATTATGTATTTTAAATTTAGTAGGAAAGTATTCTAATGACTTGCTTATGACACCCCATAGAATATATTATGTTTAGTACCTTGGACACTGTAGCTTATTCACTTAAATCACTGATACATTATGTACCTGGAATGCACAGTCTGGTTAGCACAGTTAGTAAGGTGTTGGGTTTGCGCTATCAAATTAAGGCTGTCATTGGATCGAATCCCATGTTATCATGTTTTTATTTTACTAGTGTGGTTTGTGGCTCTGTAATATGAATGCCTATGTCTTTTAACAACAATAGTCAAGTCTTCCAATGGACTTTTTAGTGAAACCCAATAGATAGCTTTATTTTCTCTTTGTTTACTCAAATATTGAATGCTTATGTCTTTTAAATTTAGTAGGAAAGTATTCTAATGACTTGCTTATGACACCCCATAGAATATATTATGTTTAGTACCTTGGACACTGTAGCTTATTCACTTAAATCTCTGATAAATTATGTACCTGGTATACACAGTCTGGTTAGCACAGTTAGTAAGGTGTTGGGTTTCCACTTTGAAATTAAGACTGTCATTGGTTCGAATCCCATGATATCATGTTTTTATTTTACTAGTGTGGTTTGTGACTCTATAATATGAATGCCTATGTTTTTTAACAACAATAGTTAAGTCTTCCAATAGACTTTTTAGTGAAACCCAATAGATAGCTTTATTTTCTCTTTGTTTACTAAAATATTGAATGCTTATGTCTTATAAATTTAGTTGAAAAGTATTCTAATGACTTGCTTATAACACCCCATAGAATATATTATGTTTATTACCTTGGACACTGTAACTTATTCACTTAAATCTCTGATAAATTGCATGTCTGGTATGCACAGTCTGGTTAGCACAGTTAGTAAGGTGTTGGGTTTCCACTATAAAATTAATACTGTCATTGGTTTGAATCCCATAATATCATGTTTTTATTTTACTAGTGTGGTTTGTGGCTCTATAATATGAATGCCTATGTCTTTTAACAACAATAGTCAAGTCTTCCAATGGACTTTTTAGTGAAACCCAATAGATAGCTTTATTTTCTCTTTGTTTACTAAAATATTGAATGATTATGTCTTTTAAATTTAGTAGGAAAGAATTCTAATGACTTGCTTATGACACCCCATAGAATATATGTTTAGTACCTTGGACACTGTAGTTTATTCACTTAAATCTCTGATAAATTGTTTGTTTGGTATGCACAGTCTGGTTAGCACAGTTAATAATTTGTTGGGTTTGCGCTATCAAATTAAGACTGTCATTGGTTCGAATCCCATGTTATCATGTTTTTATTTTACTAGTGTGGTTTGTGGCTCTATAATATGAATGCCTATGTCTTTTAACAACAATAGTCAAGTCTTCCAATAGACTTTTTAGTGAAACCCAATAGATAGCTTTATTTTCTCTTTGTTTACTAAAATATTGAATGCTTATGTCTTATAAATTTAGTAGGAAAGTATTCTAATGACTTGCTTATGACACCCCATAGAATATATTATGTTTAGTACCTTGGACACTGTAGCTTATTCACTTAAATCTCTGATAAATTGCATGTCTGGTATGCACGGTCTGGTTAGCACAGTTAGTAAGGTGTTGGGTTTCCACTATGAAATTAAGACTGTCATTGGTTTGAATCCCATGATATCATGTTTTTATTTTACTAGTGTGGTTTGTGGCTCTATAATATGAATGCTTACGTCTTTTAACAACAATAATCAAGTCTTCCAATGGACTTTTTAGTGAAACCCAATAGATAGCTTTATTTTCTCTTTGTTTACTCAAATATTGAATGCTTATGTCTTATTAATTTTGTAGGAAAGTATTCTAATGACTTGCTTATGACACCCCATAGAATATATTATGTTTAGTACCTTGGACACTGTAGCTTATTCACTTAAATCTCTGATAAATTGCAAGTCTGGTATGGACAGTCTGGTTAGCACAGTTAGTAAGGTGTTGGGTTTCCACTATGAAATTAAGACTGTCATTGGATCGAATCCCATGTTATCATGTTTTTATTTTACTAGTGTGGTTTGTGGCTCTATAATATGAATGCCTATGTCTTTTAACAACAATAGTCAAGTCTTCCAATGGACTTTTTAGTGAAACCCAATAGATAGCTTTATTTTCTCTTTGTTTACTAAAATATTGAATGCTTATGTCTTTTAAATTTAGTAGGAAAGTATTCTAATGACTTGCTTATGACACCCCATAGAATATATTATGTTTAGTACCTTGGACACTGTAGCTTAGTCACTTAAATCTCTGATAAATTATTTACCTGGTATACACAGTCTGGTTAGCACAGTTAGTAAGGTATTGGGTTTGCACTATCAAATTAAGGCTGTCATTGGATTGAATCCCATGTTATCATGTTTTTATTTTACTAGTGTGGTTTGTGGCTCTATAATATGAATGCCTATGTCTTTTAACAACAATAGTCAAGTCTTCCAATGGACTTTTTTGTGAAACCCAATAGATAGCTTTATTTTCTCTTTGTTTACTCAAATATTGAATGCTTATGTCTTATTAATTTTGTAGGAAAGTATTCTAATGACTTGCTTATGACACCCCATAGAATATATTATGTTTAGTACCTTGGACACTGTAGCTTATTCACTTAAATCTCTAATAAATTGCATGTCTTTTATGCACGGTCTGGTTAGCACAGTTAGTAAGGTGTTGGGTTTGCAATATGAAATTAAGACTGTCATTGGTTCGGATCCCATGTTATCATGTTTTTATTTTACTAGTGTGGTTTGTGGCTCTATAATATGAATGCCTACGTCTTTTAACAACAATAATCAAGTCTTCCAATGGACTTTTTAGTGAAACCCAATAGATAGCTTTATTTTCTCTTTGTTTACTAAAATATTGAATGCTTATGTCTTATAAATTTAGTAGGAAAGTATTCTAATGACTTGCTTATGACACCCCACAGAATATATTATGTTTAGTACCTTGGACACTGTAGCTTATTCACTTAAATCTCTGATAAATTGCACGTTTGGTATGCACAGTCTGGTTAGCACAGTTAGTAAGGTGTAGGGTTTGCACAATGAAATTAAGACTGTCATTGGTTCAAATCCCATGTTATCATGTTTTTATTTTACTAGTGTGGTTTGTGGCTCTATAATATGAATGCCTATGTCTTTTAACAACAATAGTCAAGTCTTCCAATGGACTTTGTAGTGAAACCCAATAGATAGCTTTATTTGCTCTTTGTTTACTAAAATATTGAATACTTATGTCTTTTAAATTTAGTAGGAAAGTATTCTAATGACTTGCTTATGACACCCCATAGAATATATTATGTTTAGTACCTTGGACACTGTAGTTTATTCACTTAAATCTCTGATAAATTGTTTGTTTGGTATGCACAGTCTGGTTAGCACAGTTAATAATTTCTTGGGTTTGCGCTATCAAATTAAGAGTGTCATTGGTTCGAATCCCATGATATCATGTTTTTATTTTACTAGTGTGGTTTGTGGCTCTATAATATGAATGCCTATGTCTTTTAACAACAATAGTCAAGTCTTCCAATGGACTTTTTAGTGAAACCCAATAGATAGCTTTATTTTCTCTTTGTTTACTAAAATATTGAATGATTATGTATTTTAAATTTAGTAGGAAAGTATTCTAATGACTTGCTTATGACACCCCATAGAATATATTATGTTTAGTACCTTGGACACTGTAGCTTATTCACTTAAATCACTGATACATTATGTACCTGGAATGCACAGTCTGGTTAGCACAGTTAGTAAGGTGTTGGGTTTGCACTATCAAATTAAGGCTGTCATTGGATCGAATCCTATGTTATCATGTTTTTATTTTACTAGTGTGGTTTGTGGCTCTGTAATATGAATGCCTATGTCTTTTAACAACAATAGTCAAGTCTTCCAATGGACTTTTTAGTGAAACCCAATAGATAGCTTTATTTTCTCTTTGTTTACTCAAATATTGAATGCTTATGTCTTATTAATTTTGTAGGAAAGTATTCTAATGACTTGCTTATGACACCCCATAGAATATATTATGTTTAGTACCTTGGACACTGTAGCTTATTCACTTAAATCTCTGATAAATTGCGTGTCTGGTATGCACAGTCTGGTTAGCACAGTTAGTAAGGTGTTGGGTTTCCACTATGAAATTAAGACTGTCGGTGGTTCTGATATCATGTTTTTATTTTACTAGTGTGGTTTGTGGCTCTATAATATGAATGCCTATGTCTTTTAACAACAATAGTCAAGTCTTCCAATGGACTTTTTAGTGAAACCCAATAGATAGCTTTATTTTCTCTTTGTTTACTAAAATATTGAATGATTATGTCTTTTAAATTTAGTAGGAAAGTATTCTAATGACTTGCTTATGACACCCCATAGAATATATTATGTTTAGTACCTTGGACACTGTAGCTTATTCACTTAAATCTCTGATAAATTATGTACCTGGTATACACAGTCTTGTTAGCACAGTTAGTAAGGTGTTGGGTTTCCACTGTGAAATTAAGACTGTCATTGGTTCGAATCCCATGATATCATGTTTTTATTTTACTAGTGTGGTTTGTGACTCTATAATATGAATGCCTATGTTTTTTAACAACAATAGTTAAGTCTTCCAATAGACTTTTTAGTGAAACCCAATAGATAGCTTTATTTTCTCTTTGTTTACTAAAATATTGAATGCTTATGTCTTATAAATTTAGTTGAAAAGTATTCTAATGACTTGCTTATAACACCCCATAGAATATATTATGTTTATTACCTTGGACACTGTAACTTATTCACTTAAATCTCTGATAAATTGCATGTCTGGTATGCACAGTCTGGTTAGCACAGTTAGGAAGGTGTTGGGTTTCCACTATGAAATTAAGACTGTCATTGGTTTGAATCCCATAATATCATGTTTTTATTTTACTAGTGTGGTTTGTGGCTCTATAATATGAATGCCTATGTCTTTTAACAACAATAGTCAAGTCTTCCAATGGACTTTTTAGTGAAACCCAATAGATAGCTTTATTTTCTCTTTGTTTACTAAAATATTGAATGATTATGTCTTTTAAATTTAGTAGGAAAGAATTCTAATGACTTGCTTATGACACCCCATAGAATATATGTTTAGTACCTTGGACACTGTAGTTTATTCACTTAAATCTCTGATAAATTGTTTGTTTGGTATGCACAGTCTGGTTAGCACAGTTAATAATTTGTTGGGTTTGCGCTATCAAATTAAGACTGTCATTGGTTTGAATCCCATGTTATCATGTTTTTATTTTACTAGTGTGGTTTGTGGCTCTATAATATGAATGCCTATGTCTTTTAACAACAATAGTCAAGTCTTCCAATAGACTTTTTAGTGAAACCCAATAGATAGCTTTATTTTCTCTTTGTTTACTAAAATATTGAATGCTTATGTCTTATAAATTTAGTAGGAAAGTATTCTAATGACTTGCTTATGACACCCCATAGAATATATTATGTTTAGTACCTTGGACACTGTAGCTTATTCACTTAGATCTCTGATAAATTGCCTGTCTGGTATGCACGGTCTGGTGAGCACAGTTAGTAAGGTGTTGGGTTTCCACTATGAAATTAAGACTGTCATTGGTTCAAATCCCATGTTATCATGTTTTTATTTTACTAGTGTGGTTTGTGGCTCTATAATATGAATGCCTATGTCTTTTAACAACAATAGTCAAGTCTTCCAATGGACTTTTTAGTGAAACCCAATAGATAGCTTTATTTTCTCTTTGTTTACTAAAATATTGAATGATTATGTCTTTTAAATTTAGTAGGAAAGTATTCTAATGACTTGCTTATGACACCCCATAGAATATATTATGTTTAGTACCTTGGACACTGTAGTTTATTCACTTAAATCTCTGATAAATTGTTTGTTTGGTATACACAGTCTGGTTAGCACAGTTAATAATTTCTTGGGTTTGCGCTATCAAATTAAGACTGTCATTGGTTTGAATCCCATGATATCATGTTTTTATTTTACTAGTGTGGTTTGTGGCTCTATAATATGAATGCTTACGTCTTTTAACAACAATAATCAAGTCTTCCAATGGACTTTTTAGTGAAACCCAATAGATAGCTTTATTTTCTCTTTGTTTACTCAAATATTGAATGCTTATGTCTTATAAATTTAGTAGGAAAGTATTCTAATGACTTGCTTATGACACCTCGTAGAATATATTATGTTTTGTACCTTGGACACTGTAGCTTATTCACTTAAATCTCTGATAAATGCCACATCTTGTATGCACAGTTTGGTTAGCACAGTTAGTAAGGTGTAGGGTTTGCACAATGAAATTAAGACTGTCATTGGTTCAAATCCCATGTTATCATGTTTTTATTTTACTAGTGTGGTTTGTGGCTCTATAATATGAATGCCTATGTCTTTTAACAACAATAGTCAAGTCTTCCAATAGACTTTTAAGTGAAACCAATAGATAGCTTTATTTTCTCTTTGTTTACTAAAATATTGAATGCTTATGTCTTATAAATTTAGTAGGAAAGTATTCTAATGACTTGCTTATGACACCCCATAGAATATATTATGTTTAGTACCTTGGACACTGTAGCTTATTCACTTAAATCTCTGATAAATTGCATGTCTGGTATGCACGGTCTGGTTAGCACAGTTAGTAAGGTGTTGGGTTTCCACTATGAAATTAAGACAGTCATTGGTTTGAATCCCATGATATCATGTTTTTATTTTACTAGTGTGGTTTGTGGCTCTATAATATGAATGCTTACGTCTTTTAACAACAATAATCAAGTCTTCCAATGGACTTTTTAGTGAAACCCAATAGATAGCTTTATTTTCTCTTTGTTTACTCAAATATTGAATGCTTATGTCTTATTAATTTTGTAGGAAAGTATTCTAATGACTTGCTTATGACACCCCATAGAATATATTATGTTTAGTACCTTGGACACTGTAGCTTATTCACTTAAATCTCTGATAAATTGCAAGTCTGGTATGGACAGTCTGGTTAGCACAGTTAGTAAGGTGTTGGGTTTCCACTATGAAATTAAGACTGTCATTGGATCGAATCCCATGTTATCATGTTTTTATTTTACTAGTGTGGTTTGTGGCTCTATAATATGAATGCCTATGTCTTTTAACAACAATAGTCAAGTCTTCCAATGTACTTTTTAGTGAAACCCAATAGATAGCTTTATTTTCTCTTTGTTTACTAAAATATTGAATGCTTATGTCTTTTAAATTTAGTAGGAAAGTATTCTAATGACTTGCTTATGACACCCCATAGAATATATTATGTTTAGTACCTTGGACACTGTAGCTTATTCACTTAAATCTCTGATAAATTATTTACCTGGTATACACAGTCTGGTTAGCACAGTTAGTAAGGTATTGGGTTTGCACTATCAAATTAAGGCTGTCATTGGATCGAATCCCATGTTATCATGTTTTTATTTTACTAGTGTGGTTTGTGGCTCTATAATATGAATGCCTATGTCTTTTAACAACAATAGTCAAGTCTTCCAATGGACTTTTTTGTGAAACCCAATAGATAGCTTTATTTTCTCTTTGTTTACTAAAATATTGAATGATTATGTCTTTTAAATTTAGTAGGAAAGTATTCTAATGACTTGCTTATGACACCCCATAGAATATATTATGTTTAGTACCTTGGACACTGTAGCTTATTCACTTAAATCTCTGATAAATTATGTACCTGGTATACACAGTCTTGTTAGCACAGTTAGTAAGGTGTTGGGTTTCCACTGTGAAATTAAGACTGTCATTGGTTCGAATCCCATGATATCATGTTTTTATTTTACTAGTGTGGTTTGTGACTCTATAATATGAATGCCTATGTTTTTTAACAACAATAGTTAAGTCTTCCAATAGACTTTTTAGTGAAACCCAATAGATAGCTTTATTTTCTCTTTGTTTACTAAAATATTGAATGCTTATGTCTTATAAATTTAGTTGAAAAGTATTCTAATGACTTGCTTATAACACCCCATAGAATATATTATGTTTATTACCTTGGACACTGTAACTTATTCACTTAAATCTCTGATAAATTGCATGTCTGGTATGCACAGTCTGGTTAGCACAGTTAGGAAGGTGTTGGGTTTCCACTATGAAATTAAGACTGTCATTGGTTTGAATCCCATAATATCATGTTTTTATTTTACTAGTGTGGTTTGTGGCTCTATAATATGAATGCCTATGTCTTTTAACAACAATAGTCAAGTCTTCCAATGGACTTTTTAGTGAAACCCAATAGATAGCTTTATTTTCTCTTTGTTTACTAAAATATTGAATGCTTATGTCTTATAAATTTAGTTGAAAAGTATTCTAATGACTTGCTTATGACACCCCATAGAATATATTATGTTTAGTACCTTGGACACTGTAGCTTATTCACTTAAATCTCTGATAAATTGCAAGTCTGGTATGGACAGTCTGGTTAGCACAGTTAGTAAGGTGTTGGGTTTCCACTATGAAATTAAGACTGTCATTGGATCGAATCCCATGTTATCATGTTTTTATTTTACTAGTGTGGTTTGTGGCTCTATAATATGAATGCCTATGTCTTTTAACAACAATAGTCAAGTCTTCCAATGTACTTTTTAGTGAAACCCAATAGATAGCTTTATTTTCTCTTTGTTTACTAAAATATTGAATGCTTATGTCTTTTAAATTTAGTAGGAAAGTATTCTAATGACTTGCTTATGACACCCCATAGAATATATTATGTTTAGTACCTTGGACACTGTAGCTTATTCACTTAAATCTCTGATAAATTATTTACCTGGTATACACAGTCTGGTTAGCACAGTTAGTAAGGTATTGGGTTTGCACTATCAAATTAAGGCTGTCATTGGATCGAATCCCATGTTATCATGTTTTTATTTTACTAGTGTGGTTTGTGGCTCTATAATATGAATGCCTATGTCTTTTAACAACAATAGTCAAGTCTTCCAATGGACTTTTTTGTGAAACCCAATAGATAGCTTTATTTTCTCTTTGTTTACTCAAATATTGAATGCTTATGTCTTATTAATTTTGTAGGAAAGTATTCTAATGACTTGCTTATGACACCCCATAGAATATATTATGTTTAGTACCTTGGACACTGTAGCTTATTCACTTAAATCTCTAATAAATTGCATGTCTTTTATGCACGGTCTGGTTAGCACAGTTAGTAAGGTGTTGGGTTTGCAATATGAAATTAAGACTGTCATTGGTTCGGATCCCATGTTATCATGTTTTTATTTTACTAGTGTGGTTTGTGGCTCTATAATATGAATGCCTACGTCTTTTAACAACAATAATCAAGTCTTCCAATGGACTTTTTAGTGAAACCCAATAGATAGCTTTATTTTCTCTTTGTTTACTAAAATATTGAATGCTTATGTCTTATAAATTTAGTAGGAAAGTATTCTAATGACTTGCTTATGACACCCCATAGAATATATTATGTTTAGTACCTTGGACACTGTAGCTTATTCACTTAAATCTCTGATAAATTGCACGTCTGGTATGCACAGTCTGGTTAGCACAGTTAGTAAGGTGTAGGGTTTGCACAATGAAATTAAGACTGTCATTGGTTCAAATCCCATGTTATCATGTTTTTATTTTACTAGTGTGGTTTGTGGCTCTATAATATGAATGCCTATGTCTTTTAACAACAATAGTCAAGTCTTCCAATGGACTTTGTAGTGAAACCCAATAGATAGCTTTATTTGCTCTTTGTTTACTAAAATATTGAATACTTATGTCTTTTAAATTTAGTAGGAAAGTATTCTAATGACTTGCTTATGACACCCCATAGAATATATTATGTTTAGTACCTTGGACACTGTAGTTTATTCACTTAAATCTCTGATAAATTGTTTGTTTGGTATGCACAGTCTGGTTAGCACAGATAATAATTTCTTGGGTTTGCGCTATCAAATTAAGAGTGTCATTGGTTCGAATCCCATGATATCATGTTTTTATTTTACTAGTGTGGTTTGTGGCTCTATAATATGAATGCCTATGTCTTTTAACAACAATAGTCAAGTCTTCCAATGGACTTTTTAGTGAAACCCAATAGATAGCTTTATTTTCTCTTTGTTTACTAAAATATTGAATGATTATGTATTTTAAATTTAGTAGGAAAGTATTCTAATGACTTGCTTATGACACCCCATAGAATATATTATGTTTAGTACCTTGGACACTGTAGCTTATTCACTTAAATCACTGATACATTATGTACCTGGAATGCACAGTCTGGTTAGCACAGTTAGTAAGGTGTTGGGTTTGCACTATCAAATTAAGGCTGTCATTGGATCGAATCCCATGTTATCATGTTTTTATTTTACTAGTGTGGTTTGTGGCTCTGTAATATGAATGCCTATGTCTTTTAACAACAATAGTCAAGTCTTCCAATGGACTTTTTTGTGAAACCCAATAGATAGCTTTATTTTCTCTTTGTTTACTCAAATATTGAATGCTTATGTCTTATTAATTTTGTAGGAAAGTATTCTAATGACTTGCTTATGACACCCCATAGAATATATTATGTTTAGTACCTTGGACACTGTAGCTTATTCACTTAAATCTCTGATAAATTGCATGTCTGGTATGCACAGTCTGGTTAGCACAGTTAGTAAGGTGTTGGGTTTCCACTATGAAATTAAGACTGTCATTGGTTCGAATCCCATGATATCATGTTTTTATTTTACTAGTGTGGTTTGTGACTCTATAATATGAATGCCTATGTTTTTTAACAACAATAGTTAAGTCTTCCAATAGACTTTTTAGTGAAACCCAATAGATAGCTTTATTTTCTCTTTGTTTACTAAAATATTGAATGCTTATGTCTTATAAATTTAGTTGAAAAGTATTCTAATGACTTGCTTATAACACCCCATAGAATATATTATGTTTATTACCTTGGACACTGTAACTTATTCACTTAAATCTCTGATAAATTGCATGTCTGGTATGCACAGTCTGTTTAGCACAGTTAGTAAGGTGTTGGGTTTCCACTATGAAATTAAGACTGTCATTGGTTTGAATCCCATAACATCATGTTTTTATTTTACTAGTGTGGTTTGTGGCTCTATAATATGAATGCCTATGTCTTTTAACAACAATAGTCAAGTCTTCCAATGGACTTTTTAGTGAAACCCAATAGATAGCTTTATTTTCTCTTTGTTTACTAAAATATTGAATGATTATGTCTTTTAAATTTAGTAGGAAAGAATTCTAATGACTTGCTTATGACACCCCATAGAATATATGTTTAGTACCTTGGACACTGTAGTTTATTCACTTAAATCTCTGATAAATTGTTTGTTTGGTATGCACAGTCTGGTTAGCACAGTTAATAATTTGTTGGGTTTGCGCTATCAAATTAAGACTGTCATTGGTTCGAATCCCATGTTATCATGTTTTTATTTTACTAGTGTGGTTTGTGGCTCTATAATATGAATGCCTATGTCTTTTAACAACAATAGTCAAGTGTTCCAATAGACTTTTTAGTGAAACCCAATAGATAGCTTTATTTTCTCTTTGTTTACTAAAATATTGAATGCTTATGTCTTATAAATTTAGTAGGAAAGTATTCTAATGACTTGCTTATGACACCCCATAGAATATATTATGTTTAGTACCTTGGACACTGTAGCTTATTCACTTAAATCTCTGATAAATTGCCTGTCTGGTATGCACGGTCTGGTTAGCACAGTTAGTAAGGTGTTGGGTTTCCACTATGAAATTAAGACTGTCATTGGTTCAAATCCCATGTTATCATGTTTTTATTTTACTAGTGTGGTTTGTGGCTCTATAATATGAATGCCTATGTCTTTTAACAACAATAGTCAAGTCTTTCAATGGACTTTTTAGTGAAACCCAATAGATAGCTTTATTTTCTCTTTGTTTACTAAAATATTGAATGATTATGTCTTTTAAATTTAGTAGGAAAGTATTCTAATGACTTGCTTATGACACCCCATAGAATATATTATGTTTAGTACCTTGGACACTGTAGCTTATTCACTTAAATCTCTGATAAATTGCATGTCTGGTATGCACGGTCTGGTTAGCACAGTTAGTAAGGTGTTGGGTTTCCACTATGAAATTAAGACAGTCATTGGTTTGAATCCCATGATATCATGTTTTTATTTTACTAGTGTGGTTTGTGGCTCTATAATATGAATGCTTACGTCTTTTAACAACAATAATCAAGTCTTCCAATGGACTTTTTAGTGAAACCCAATAGATAGCTTTATTTTCTCTTTGTTTACTCAAATATTGAATGCTTATGTCTTATTAATTTTGTAGGAAAGTATTCTAATGACTTGCTTATGACACCCCATAGAATATATTATGTTTAGTACCTTGGACACTGTAGCTTATTCACTTAAATCTCTGATAAATTGCAAGTCTGGTATGGACAGTCTGGTTAGCACAGTTAGTAAGGTGTTGGGTTTCCACTATGAAATTAAGACTGTCATTGGATCGAATCCCATGTTATCATGTTTTTATTTTACTACTGTGGTTTGTGGCTCTATAATATGAATGCCTATGTCTTTTAACAACAATAGTCAAGTCTTCCAATGTACTTTTTAGTGAAACCCAATAGATAGCTTTATTTTCTCTTTGTTTACTAAAATATTGAATGCTTATGTCTTTTAAATTTAGTAGGAAAGTATTCTAATGACTTGCTTATGACACCCCATAGAATATATTATGTTTAGTACCTTGGACACTGTAGCTTATTCACTTAAATCTCTGATAAATTATTTACCTGGTATACACAGTCTGGTTAGCACAGTTAGTAAGGTATTGGGTTTGCACTATCAAATTAAGGCTGTCATTGGATCGAATCCCATGTTATCATGTTTTTATTTTACTAGTGTGGTTTGTGGCTCTATAATATGAATGCCTATGTCTTTTAACAACAATAGTCAAGTCTTCCAATGGACTTTTTTGTGAAACCCAATAGATAGCTTTATTTTCTCTTTGTTTACTCAAATATTGAATGCTTATGTCTTATTAATTTTGTAGGAAAGTATTCTAATGACTTGCTTATGACACCCCATAGAATATATTATGTTTAGTACCTTGGACACTGTAGCTTATTCACTTAAATCTCTAATAAATTGCATGTCTTTTATGCACGGTCTGGTTAGCACAGTTAGTAAGGTGTTGGGTTTGCAATATGAAATTAAGACTGTCATTGGTTCGGATCCCATGTTATCATGTTTTTATTTTACTAGTGTGGTTTGTGGCTCTATAATATGAATGCCTACGTCTTTTAACAACAATAATCAAGTCTTCCAATGGACTTTTTAGTGAAACCCAATAGATAGCTTTATTTTCTCTTTGTTTACTAAAATATTGAATGCTTATGTCTTATAAATTTAGTAGGAAAGTATTCTAATGACTTGCTTATGACACCCCATAGAATATATTATGTTTAGTACCTTGGACACTGTAGCTTATTCACTTAAATCTCTGATAAATTGCACGTCTGGTATGCACAGTCTGGTTAGCACAGTTAGTAAGGTGTAGGGTTTGCACAATGAAATTAAGACTGTCATTGGTTCAAATCCCATGTTATCATGTTTTTATTTTACTAGTGTGGTTTGTGGCTCTATAATATGAATGCCTATGTCTTTTAACAACAATAGTCAAGTCTTCCAATGGACTTTGTAGTGAAACCCAATAGATAGCTTTATTTGCTCTTTGTTTACTAAAATATTGAATACTTATGTCTTTTAAATTTAGTAGGAAAGTATTCTAATGACTTGCTTATGACACCCCATAGAATATATTATGTTTAGTACCTTGGACACTGTAGTTTATTCACTTAAATCTCTGATAAATTGTTTGTTTGGTATGCACAGTCTGGTTAGCACAGTTAATAATTTCTTGGGTTTGCGCTATCAAATTAAGAGTGTCATTGGTTCGAATCCCATGATATCATGTTTTTATTTTACTAGTGTGGTTTGTGGCTCTATAATATGAATGCTTACGTCTTTTAACAACAATAATCAAGTCTTCCAATGGACTTTTTAGTGAAACCCAATAGATAGCTTTATTTTCTCTTTGTTTACTCAAATATTGAATGCTTATGTCTTATTAATTTTGTAGGAAAGTATTCTAATGACTTGCTTATGACACCCCATAGAATATATTATGTTTAGTACCTTGGACACTGTAGCTTATTCACTTAAATCTCTAATAAATTGCATGTTTTTTATGCACGGTCTGGTTAGCACAGTTAGTAAGGTGTTGGGTTTGCAATATGAAATTAAGACTGTCATTGGTTCGGATCCCATGTTATCATGTTTTTATTTTACTAGTGTGGTTTGTGGCTCTATAATATGAATGCCTACGTCTTTTAACAACAATAATCAAGTCTTCCAATGGACTTTTTAGTGAAACCCAATAGATAGCTTTATTTTCTCTTTGTTTACTAAAATATTGAATGCTTATGTCTTATAAATTTAGTAGGAAAGTATTCTAATGACTTGCTTATGACACCCCACAGAATATATTATGTTTAGTACCTTGGACACTGTAGCTTATTCACTTAAATCTCTGATAAATTGCACGTTTGGTATGCACAGTCTGGTTAGCACAGTTAGTAAGGTGTAGGGTTTGCACAATGAAATTAAGACTGTCATTGGTTCAAATCCCATGTTATCATGTTTTTATTTTACTAGTGTGGTTTGTGGCTCTATAATATGAATGCCTATGTCTTTTAACAACAATAGTCAAGTCTTCCAATGGACTTTGTAGTGAAACCCAATAGATAGCTTTATTTGCTCTTTGTTTACTAAAATATTGAATACTTATGTCTTTTAAATTTAGTAGGAAAGTATTCTAATGACTTGCTTATGACACCCCATAGAATATATTATGTTTAGTACCTTGGACACTGTAGTTTATTCACTTAAATCTCTGATAAATTGTTTGTTTGGTATGCACAGTCTGGTTAGCACAGTTAATAATTTCTTGGGTTTGCGCTATCAAATTAAGAGTGTCATTGGTTCGAATCCCATGATATCATGTTTTTATTTTACTAGTGTGGTTTGTGGCTCTATAATATGAATGCCTATGTCTTTTAACAACAATAGTCAAGTCTTCCAATGGACTTTTTAGTGAAACCCAATAGATAGCTTTATTTTCTCTTTGTTTACTAAAATATTGAATGATTATGTATTTTAAATTTAGTAGGAAAGTATTCTAATGACTTGCTTATGACACCCCATAGAATATATTATGTTTAGTACCTTGGACACTGTAGCTTATTCACTTAAATCACTGATACATTATGTACCTGGAATGCACAGTCTGGTTAGCACAGTTAGTAAGGTGTTGGGTTTGCACTATCAAATTAAGGCTGTCATTGGATCGAATCCTATGTTATCATGTTTTTATTTTACTAGTGTGGTTTGTGGCTCTGTAATATGAATGCCTATGTCTTTTAACAACAATAGTCAAGTCTTCCAATGGACTTTTTAGTGAAACCCAATAGATAGCTTTATTTTCTCTTTGTTTACTCAAATATTGAATGCTTATGTCTTATTAATTTTGTAGGAAAGTATTCTAATGACTTGCTTATGACACCCCATAGAATATATTATGTTTAGTACCTTGGACACTGTAGCTTATTCACTTAAATCTCTGATAAATTGCGTGTCTGGTATGCACAGTCTGGTTAGCACAGTTAGTAAGGTGTTGGGTTTCCACTATGAAATTAAGACTGTCGGTGGTTCTGATATCATGTTTTTATTTTACTAGTGTGGTTTGTGGCTCTATAATATGAATGCCTATGTCTTTTAACAACAATAGTCAAGTCTTCCAATGGACTTTTTAGTGAAACCCAATAGATAGCTTTATTTTCTCTTTGTTTACTAAAATATTGAATGATTATGTCTTTTAAATTTAGTAGGAAAGTATTCTAATGACTTGCTTATGACACCCCATAGAATATATTATGTTTAGTACCTTGGACACTGTAGCTTATTCACTTAAATCTCTGATAAATTATGTACCTGGTATACACAGTCTTGTTAGCACAGTTAGTAAGGTGTTGGGTTTCCACTGTGAAATTAAGACTGTCATTGGTTCGAATCCCATGATATCATGTTTTTATTTTACTAGTGTGGTTTGTGACTCTATAATATGAATGCCTATGTTTTTTAACAACAATAGTTAAGTCTTCCAATAGACTTTTTAGTGAAACCCAATAGATAGCTTTATTTTCTCTTTGTTTACTAAAATATTGAATGCTTATGTCTTATAAATTTAGTTGAAAAGTATTCTAATGACTTGCTTATAACACCCCATAGAATATATTATGTTTATTACCTTGGACACTGTAACTTATTCACTTAAATCTCTGATAAATTGCATGTCTGGTATGCACAGTCTGGTTAGCACAGTTAGGAAGGTGTTGGGTTTCCACTATGAAATTAAGACTGTCATTGGTTTGAATCCCATAATATCATGTTTTTATTTTACTAGTGTGGTTTGTGGCTCTATAATATGAATGCCTATGTCTTTTAACAACAATAGTCAAGTCTTCCAATGGACTTTTTAGTGAAACCCAATAGATAGCTTTATTTTCTCTTTGTTTACTAAAATATTGAATGATTATGTCTTTTAAATTTAGTAGGAAAGAATTCTAATGACTTGCTTATGACACCCCATAGAATATATGTTTAGTACCTTGGACACTGTAGTTTATTCACTTAAATCTCTGATAAATTGTTTGTTTGGTATGCACAGTCTGGTTAGCACAGTTAATAATTTGTTGGGTTTGCGCTATCAAATTAAGACTGTCATTGGTTTGAATCCCATGTTATCATGTTTTTATTTTACTAGTGTGGTTTGTGGCTCTATAATATGAATGCCTATGTCTTTTAACAACAATAGTCAAGTCTTCCAATAGACTTTTTAGTGAAACCCAATAGATAGCTTTATTTTCTCTTTGTTTACTAAAATATTGAATGCTTATGTCTTATAAATTTAGTAGGAAAGTATTCTAATGACTTGCTTATGACACCCCATAGAATATATTATGTTTAGTACCTTGGACACTGTAGCTTATTCACTTAGATCTCTGATAAATTGCCTGTCTGGTATGCACGGTCTGGTTAGCACAGTTAGTAAGGTGTTGGGTTTCCACTATGAAATTAAGACTGTCATTGGTTCAAATCCCATGTTATCATGTTTTTATTTTACTAGTGTGGTTTGTGGCTCTATAATATGAATGCCTATGTCTTTTAACAACAATAGTCAAGTCTTCCAATGGACTTTTTAGTGAAACCCAATAGATAGCTTTATTTTCTCTTTGTTTACTAAAATATTGAATGATTATGTCTTTTAAATTTAGTAGGAAAGTATTCTAATGACTTGCTTATGACACCCCATAGAATATATTATGTTTAGTACCTTGGACACTGTAGTTTATTCACTTAAATCTCTGATAAATTGTTTGTTTGGTATACACAGTCTGGTTAGCACAGTTAATAATTTCTTGGGTTTGCGCTATCAAATTAAGACTGTCATTGGTTTGAATCCCATGATATCATGTTTTTATTTTACTAGTGTGGTTTGTGGCTCTATAATATGAATGCTTACGTCTTTTAACAACAATAATCAAGTCTTCCAATGGACTTTTTAGTGAAACCCAATAGATAGCTTTATTTTCTCTTTGTTTACTCAAATATTGAATGCTTATGTCTTATTAATTTTGTAGGAAAGTATTCTAATGACTTGCTTATGACACCCCATAGAATATATTATGTTTAGTACCTTGGACACTGTAGCTTATTCACTTAAATCTCTGATAAATGCCACATCTTGTATGCACAGTTTGGTTAGCACAGTTAGTAAGGTGTAGGGTTTGCACAATGAAATTAAGACTGTCATTGGTTCAAATCCCATGTTATCATGTTTTTATTTTACTAGTGTGGTTTGTGGCTCTATAATATGAATGCCTATGTCTTTTAACAACAATAGTCAAGTCTTCCAATAGACTTTTAAGTGAAACCAATAGATAGCTTTATTTTCTCTTTGTTTACTAAAATATTGAATGCTTATGTCTTATAAATTTAGTAGGAAAGTATTCTAATGACTTGCTTATGACACCCCATAGAATATATTATGTTTAGTACCTTGGACACTGTAGCTTATTCACTTAAATCTCTGATAAATTGCATGTCTGGTATGCACGGTCTGGTTAGCACAGTTAGTAAGGTGTTGGGTTTCCACTATGAAATTAAGACAGTCATTGGTTTGAATCCCATGATATCATGTTTTTATTTTACTAGTGTGGTTTGTGGCTCTATAATATGAATGCTTACGTCTTTTAACAACAATAATCAAGTCTTCCAATGGACTTTTTAGTGAAACCCAATAGATAGCTTTATTTTCTCTTTGTTTACTCAAATATTGAATGCTTATGTCTTATTAATTTTGTAGGAAAGTATTCTAATGACTTGCTTATGACACCCCATAGAATATATTATGTTTAGTACCTTGGACACTGTAGCTTATTCACTTAAATCTCTGATAAATTGCAAGTCTGGTATGGACAGTCTGGTTAGCACAGTTAGTAAGGTGTTGGGTTTCCACTATGAAATTAAGACTGTCATTGGATCGAATCCCATGTTATCATGTTTTTATTTTACTAGTGTGGTTTGTGGCTCTATAATATGAATGCCTATGTCTTTTAACAACAATAGTCAAGTCTTCCAATGTACTTTTTAGTGAAACCCAATAGATAGCTTTATTTTCTCTTTGTTTACTAAAATATTGAATGCTTATGTCTTTTAAATTTAGTAGGAAAGTATTCTAATGACTTGCTTATGACACCCCATAGAATATATTATGTTTAGTACCTTGGACACTGTAGCTTATTCACTTAAATCTCTGATAAATTATTTACCTGGTATACACAGTCTGGTTAGCACAGTTAGTAAGGTATTGGGTTTGCACTATCAAATTAAGGCTGTCATTGGATCGAATCCCATGTTATCATGTTTTTATTTTACTAGTGTGGTTTGTGGCTCTATAATATGAATGCCTATGTCTTTTAACAACAATAGTCAAGTCTTCCAATGGACTTTTTTGTGAAACCCAATAGATAGCTTTATTTTCTCTTTGTTTACTCAAATATTGAATGCTTATGTCTTATTAATTTTGTAGGAAAGTATTCTAATGACTTGCTTATGACACCCCATAGAATATATTATGTTTAGTACCTTGGACACTGTAGCTTATTCACTTAAATCTCTGATAAATTGCGTGTCTGGTATGCACAGTCTGGTTAGCACAGTTAGTAAGGTGTTGTGTTTCCACTATGAAATTAAGACTGTCGGTGGTTCTGATATCATGTTTTTATTTTACTAGTGTGGTTTGTGGCTCTATAATATGAATGCCTATGTCTTTTAACAACAATAGTCAAGTCTTCCAATGGACTTTTTAGTGAAACCCAATAGATAGCTTTATTTTCTCTTTGTTTACTAAAATATTGAATGATTATGTCTTTTAAATTTAGTAGGAAAGTATTCTAATGACTTGCTTATGACACCCCATAGAATATATTATGTTTAGTACCTTGGACACTGTAGCTTATTCACTTAAATCTCTGATAAATTATGTACCTGGTATACACAGTCTTGTTAGCACAGTTAGTAAGGTGTTGGGTTTCCACTGTGAAATTAAGACTGTCATTGGTTCGAATCCCATGATATCATGTTTTTATTTTACTAGTGTGGTTTGTGACTCTATAATATGAATGCCTATGTTTTTTAACAACAATAGTTAAGTCTTCCAATAGACTTTTTAGTGAAACCCAATAGATAGCTTTATTTTCTCTTTGTTTACTAAAATATTGAATGCTTATGTCTTATAAATTTAGTTGAAAAGTATTCTAATGACTTGCTTATAACACCCCATAGAATATATTATGTTTATTACCTTGGACACTGTAACTTATTCACTTAAATCTCTGATAAATTGCATGTCTGGTATGCACAGTCTGGTTAGCACAGTTAGGAAGGTGTTGGGTTTCCACTATGAAATTAAGACTGTCATTGGTTTGAATCCCATAATATCATGTTTTTATTTTACTAGTGTGGTTTGTGGCTCTATAATATGAATGCCTATGTCTTTTAACAACAATAGTCAAGTCTTCCAATGGACTTTTTAGTGAAACCCAATAGATAGCTTTATTTTCTCTTTGTTTACTAAAATATTGAATGCTTATGTCTTATAAATTTAGTTGAAAAGTATTCTAATGACTTGCTTATGACACCCCATAGAATATATTATGTTTAGTACCTTGGACACTGTAGCTTATTCACTTAAATCTCTGATAAATTGCAAGTCTGGTATGGACAGTCTGGTTAGCACAGTTAGTAAGGTGTTGGGTTTCCACTATGAAATTAAGACTGTCATTGGATCGAATCCCATGTTATCATGTTTTTATTTTACTAGTGTGGTTTGTGGCTCTATAATATGAATGCCTATGTCTTTTAACAACAATAGTCAAGTCTTCCAATGTACTTTTTAGTGAAACCCAATAGATAGCTTTATTTTCTCTTTGTTTACTAAAATATTGAATGCTTATGTCTTTTAAATTTAGTAGGAAAGTATTCTAATGACTTGCTTATGACACCCCATAGAATATATTATGTTTAGTACCTTGGACACTGTAGCTTATTCACTTAAATCTCTGATAAATTATTTACCTGGTATACACAGTCTGGTTAGCACAGTTAGTAAGGTATTGGGTTTGCACTATCAAATTAAGGCTGTCATTGGATCGAATCCTATGTTATCATGTTTTTATTTTACTAGTGTGGTTTGTGGCTCTATAATATGAATGCCTATGTCTTTTAACAACAATAGTCAAGTCTTCCAATGGACTTTTTTGTGAAACCCAATAGATAGCTTTATTTTCTCTTTGTTTACTCAAATATTGAATGCTTATGTCTTATTAATTTTGTAGGAAAGTATTCTAATGACTTGCTTATGACACCCCATAGAATATATTATGTTTAGTACCTTGGACACTGTAGCTTATTCACTTAAATCTCTAATAAATTGCATGTCTTTTATGCACGGTCTGGTTAGCACAGTTAGTAAGGTGTTGGGTTTGCAATATGAAATTAAGACTGTCATTGGTTCGGATCCCATGTTATCATGTTTTTATTTTACTAGTGTGGTTTGTGGCTCTATAATATGAATGCCTACGTCTTTTAACAACAATAATCAAGTCTTCCAATGGACTTTTTAGTGAAACCCAATAGATAGCTTTATTTTCTCTTTGTTTTCTAAAATATTGAATGCTTATGTCTTATAAATTTAGTAGGAAAGTATTCTAATGACTTGCTTATGACACCCCATAGAATATATTATGTTTAGTACCTTGGACACTGTAGCTTATTCACTTAAATCTCTGATAAATTGCACGTCTGGTATGCACAGTCTGGTTAGCACAGTTAGTAAGGTGTAGGGTTTGCACAATGAAATTAAGACTGTCATTGGTTCAAATCCCATGTTATCATGTTTTTATTTTACTAGTGTGGTTTGTGGCTCTATAATATGAATGCCTATGTCTTTTAACAACAATAGTCAAGTCTTCCAATGGACTTTTTAGTGAAACCCAATAGATAGCTTTATTTGCTCTTTGTTTACTAAAATATTGAATACTTATGTCTTTTAAATTTAGTAGGAAAGTATTCTAATGACTTGCTTATGACACCCCATAGAATATATTATGTTTAGTACCTTGGACACTGTAGTTTATTCACTTAAATCTCTGATAAATTGTTTGTTTGGTATGCACAGTCTGGTTAGCACAGATAATAATTTCTTGGGTTTGCGCTATCAAATTAAGAGTGTCATTGGTTCGAATCCCATGATATCATGTTTTTATTTTACTAGTGTGGTTTGTGGCTCTATAATATGAATGCCTATGTCTTTTAACAACAATAGTCAAGTCTTCCAATGGACTTTTTAGTGAAACCCAATAGATAGCTTTATTTTCTCTTTGTTTACTAAAATATTGAATGATTATGTATTTTAAATTTAGTAGGAAAGTATTCTAATGACTTGCTTATGACACCCCATAGAATATATTATGTTTAGTACCTTGGACACTGTAGCTTATTCACTTAAATCACTGATACATTATGTACCTGGAATGCACAGTCTGGTTAGCACAGTTAGTAAGGTGTTGGGTTTGCACTATCAAATTAAGGCTGTCATTGGATCGAATCCCATGTTATCATGTTTTTATTTTACTAGTGTGGTTTGTGGCTCTGTAATATGAATGCCTATGTCTTTTAACAACAATAGTCAAGTCTTCCAATGGACTTTTTTGTGAAACCCAATAGATAGCTTTATTTTCTCTTTGTTTACTCAAATATTGAATGCTTATGTCTTATTAATTTTGTAGGAAAGTATTCTAATGACTTGCTTATGACACCCCATAGAATATATTATGTTTAGTACCTTGGACACTGTAGCTTATTCACTTAAATCTCTGATAAATTGCATGTCTGGTATGCACAGTCTGGTTAGCACAGTTAGTAAGGTG
The DNA here is from genome assembly GCF_028390025.1 of Pseudophryne corroboree. Classification (NCBI taxonomy): domain Eukaryota; kingdom Metazoa; phylum Chordata; class Amphibia; order Anura; family Myobatrachidae; genus Pseudophryne; species Pseudophryne corroboree. The sequence continues at coordinate 664,198,083 of NC_086449.1, read as the reverse complement.
TTGGGTTTCCACTATGAAATTAAGACTGTCATTGGTTCGAATCCCATGATATCATGTTTTTATTTTACTAGTGTGGTTTGTGACTCTATAATATGAATGCCTATGTTTTTTAACAACAATAGTTAAGTCTTCCAATAGACTTTTTAGTGAAACCCAATAGATAGCTTTATTTTCTCTTTGTTTACTAAAATATTGAATGCTTATGTCTTATAAATTTAGTTGAAAAGTATTCTAATGACTTGCTTATAACACCCCATAGAATATATTATGTTTATTACCTTGGACACTGTAACTTATTCACTTAAATCTCTGATAAATTGCATGTCTGGTATGCACAGTCTGTTTAGCACAGTTAGTAAGGTGTTGGGTTTCCACTATGAAATTAAGACTGTCATTGGTTTGAATCCCATAACATCATGTTTTTATTTTACTAGTGTGGTTTGTGGCTCTATAATATGAATGCCTATGTCTTTTAACAACAATAGTCAAGTCTTCCAATGGACTTTTTAGTGAAACCCAATAGATAGCTTTATTTTCTCTTTGTTTACTAAAATATTGAATGATTATGTCTTTTAAATTTAGTAGGAAAGAATTCTAATGACTTGCTTATGACACCCCATAGAATATATGTTTAGTACCTTGGACACTGTAGTTTATTCACTTAAATCTCTGATAAATTGTTTGTTTGGTATGCACAGTCTGGTTAGCACAGTTAATAATTTGTTGGGTTTGCGCTATCAAATTAAGACTGTCATTGGTTCGAATCCCATGTTATCATGTTTTTATTTTACTAGTGTGGTTTGTGGCTCTATAATATGAATGCCTATGTCTTTTAACAACAATAGTCAAGTGTTCCAATAGACTTTTTAGTGAAACCCAATAGATAGCTTTATTTTCTCTTTGTTTACTAAAATATTGAATGCTTATGTCTTATAAATTTAGTAGGAAAGTATTCTAATGACTTGCTTATGACACCCCATAGAATATATTATGTTTAGTACCTTGGACACTGTAGCTTATTCACTTAAATCTCTGATAAATTGCCTGTCTGGTATGCACGGTCTGGTTAGCACAGTTAGTAAGGTGTTGGGTTTCCACTATGAAATTAAGACTGTCATTGGTTCAAATCCCATGTTATCATGTTTTTATTTTACTAGTGTGGTTTGTGGCTCTATAATATGAATGCCTATGTCTTTTAACAACAATAGTCAAGTCTTTCAATGGACTTTTTAGTGAAACCCAATAGATAGCTTTATTTTCTCTTTGTTTACTAAAATATTGAATGATTATGTCTTTTAAATTTAGTAGGAAAGTATTCTAATGACTTGCTTATGACACCCCATAGAATATATTATGTTTAGTACCTTGGACACTGTAGCTTATTCACTTAAATCTCTGATAAATTGCATGTCTGGTATGCACGGTCTGGTTAGCACAGTTAGTAAGGTGTTGGGTTTCCACTATGAAATTAAGACAGTCATTGGTTTGAATCCCATGATATCATGTTTTTATTTTACTAGTGTGGTTTGTGGCTCTATAATATGAATGCTTACGTCTTTTAACAACAATAATCAAGTCTTCCAATGGACTTTTTAGTGAAACCCAATAGATAGCTTTATTTTCTCTTTGTTTACTCAAATATTGAATGCTTATGTCTTATTAATTTTGTAGGAAAGTATTCTAATGACTTGCTTATGACACCCCATAGAATATATTATGTTTAGTACCTTGGACACTGTAGCTTATTCACTTAAATCTCTGATAAATTGCAAGTCTGGTATGGACAGTCTGGTTAGCACAGTTAGTAAGGTGTTGGGTTTCCACTATGAAATTAAGACTGTCATTGGATCGAATCCCATGTTATCATGTTTTTATTTTACTACTGTGGTTTGTGGCTCTATAATATGAATGCCTATGTCTTTTAACAACAATAGTCAAGTCTTCCAATGTACTTTTTAGTGAAACCCAATAGATAGCTTTATTTTCTCTTTGTTTACTAAAATATTGAATGCTTATGTCTTTTAAATTTAGTAGGAAAGTATTCTAATGACTTGCTTATGACACCCCATAGAATATATTATGTTTAGTACCTTGGACACTGTAGCTTATTCACTTAAATCTCTGATAAATTATTTACCTGGTATACACAGTCTGGTTAGCACAGTTAGTAAGGTATTGGGTTTGCACTATCAAATTAAGGCTGTCATTGGATCGAATCCCATGTTATCATGTTTTTATTTTACTAGTGTGGTTTGTGGCTCTATAATATGAATGCCTATGTCTTTTAACAACAATAGTCAAGTCTTCCAATGGACTTTTTTGTGAAACCCAATAGATAGCTTTATTTTCTCTTTGTTTACTCAAATATTGAATGCTTATGTCTTATTAATTTTGTAGGAAAGTATTCTAATGACTTGCTTATGACACCCCATAGAATATATTATGTTTAGTACCTTGGACACTGTAGCTTATTCACTTAAATCTCTAATAAATTGCATGTCTTTTATGCACGGTCTGGTTAGCACAGTTAGTAAGGTGTTGGGTTTGCAATATGAAATTAAGACTGTCATTGGTTCGGATCCCATGTTATCATGTTTTTATTTTACTAGTGTGGTTTGTGGCTCTATAATATGAATGCCTACGTCTTTTAACAACAATAATCAAGTCTTCCAATGGACTTTTTAGTGAAACCCAATAGATAGCTTTATTTTCTCTTTGTTTACTAAAATATTGAATGCTTATGTCTTATAAATTTAGTAGGAAAGTATTCTAATGACTTGCTTATGACACCCCATAGAATATATTATGTTTAGTACCTTGGACACTGTAGCTTATTCACTTAAATCTCTGATAAATTGCACGTCTGGTATGCACAGTCTGGTTAGCACAGTTAGTAAGGTGTAGGGTTTGCACAATGAAATTAAGACTGTCATTGGTTCAAATCCCATGTTATCATGTTTTTATTTTACTAGTGTGGTTTGTGGCTCTATAATATGAATGCCTATGTCTTTTAACAACAATAGTCAAGTCTTCCAATGGACTTTGTAGTGAAACCCAATAGATAGCTTTATTTGCTCTTTGTTTACTAAAATATTGAATACTTATGTCTTTTAAATTTAGTAGGAAAGTATTCTAATGACTTGCTTATGACACCCCATAGAATATATTATGTTTAGTACCTTGGACACTGTAGTTTATTCACTTAAATCTCTGATAAATTGTTTGTTTGGTATGCACAGTCTGGTTAGCACAGTTAATAATTTCTTGGGTTTGCGCTATCAAATTAAGAGTGTCATTGGTTCGAATCCCATGATATCATGTTTTTATTTTACTAGTGTGGTTTGTGGCTCTATAATATGAATGCCTATGTCTTTTAACAACAATAGTCAAGTCTTCCAATGGACTTTTTAGTGAAACCCAATAGATAGCTTTATTTTCTCTTTGTTTACTAAAATATTGAATGATTATGTATTTTAAATTTAGTAGGAAAGTATTCTAATGACTTGCTTATGACACCCCATAGAATATATTATGTTTAGTACCTTGGACACTGTAGCTTATTCACTTAAATCACTGATACATTACGTACTTGGAATGCACCGTCTGGTTAGCACAGTTAGTAAGGTGTTGGGTTTGCACTATCAAATTAAGGCTGTCATTGGATCGAATCCCATGTTATCATGTTTTTATTTTACTAGTGTGTTTTGTGGCTCTGTAATATGAATGCCTATGTCTTTTAACAACAATAGTCAAGTCTTCCAATGGACTTTTTAGTGAAACCCAATAGATAGCTTTATTTTCTCTTTGTTTACTCAAATATTGAATGCTTATGTCTTATTAATTTTGTAGGAAAGTATTCTAATGACTTGCTTATGACACCCCATAGAATATATTATGTTTAGTACCTTGGACACTGTAGCTTATTCACTTAAATCTCTGATAAATTGCATGTCTGGTATGCACAGTCTGGTTAGCACAGTTAGTAAGGTGTTGGGTTTCCACTATGAAATTAAGACTGTCATTAGTTCGAATCCCATGATATCATGTTTTTATTTTACTAGTGTGGTTTGAGGCTCTATAATATGAATGCCTATGTCTTTTAACAACAATAGTCAAGTCTTCCAATGGACTTTTTAGTGAAACCCAATAGATAGCTTTATTTTCTCTTTGTTTACTAAAATATTGAATGATTATGTCTTTTAAATTTAGTAGGAAAGTATTCTAATGACTTGCTTATGACACCCCATAGAATATATTATGTTTAGTACCTTGGACACTGTAGCTTATTCACTTAAATCTCTGATAAATTATGTACCTGGTATACACAGTCTGGTTAGCACAGTTAGTAAGGTGTTGGGTTTCCACTATGAAATTAAGACTGTCATTGGTTCGAATCCCATGATATCATGTTTTTATTTTACTAGTGTGGTTTGTGACTCTATAATATGAATGCCTATGTTTTTTAACAACAATAGTTAAGTCTTCCAATAGACTTTTTAGTGAAACCCAATAGATAGCTTTATTTTCTCTTTGTTTACTAAAATATTGAATGCTTATGTCTTATAAATTTAGTTGAAAAGTATTCTAATGACTTGCTTATAACACCCCATAGAATATATTATGTTTATTACCTTGGACACTGTAACTTATTCACTTAAATCTCTGATAAATTGCATGTCTGGTATGCACAGTCTGGTTAGCACAGTTAGTAAGGTGTTGGGTTTCCACTATGAAATTAAGACTGTCATTGGTTTGAATCCCATAATATCATGTTTTTATTTTACTAGTGTGGTTTGTGGCTCTATAATATGAATGCCTATGTCTTTTAACAACAATAGTCAAGTCTTCCAATGGACTTTTTAGTGAAACCCAATAGATAGCTTTATTTTCTCTTTGTTTACTAAAATATTGAATGATTATGTCTTTTAAATTTAGTAGGAAAGAATTCTAATGACTTGCTTATGACACCCCATAGAATATATGTTTAGTACCTTGGACACTGTAGTTTATTCACTTAAATCTCTGATAAATTGTTTGTTTGGTATGCACAGTCTGGTTAGCACAGTTAATAATTTGTTGGGTTTGCGCTATCAAATTAAGACTGTCATTGGTTCGAATCCCATGTTATCATGTTTTTATTTTACTAGTGTGGTTTGTGGCTCTATAATATGAATGCCTACGTCTTTTAACAACAATAATCAAGTCTTCCAATGGACTTTTTAGTGAAACCCAATAGATAGCTTTATTTTCTCTTTGTTTACTCAAATATTGAATGCTTATGTCTTATTAATTTTGTAGGAAAGTATTCTAATGACTTGCTTATGACACCCCATAGAATATATTATGTTTAGTACCTTGGACACTGTAGCTTATTCACTTAAATCTCTGATAAATGCCACATCTTGTATGCACAGTCTGGTTAGCACAGTTAGTAAGGTGTAGGGTTTGCACAATGAAATTAAGACTGTCATTGGTTCAAATCCCATGTTATCATGTTTTTATTTTACTAGTGTGGTTTGTGGCTCTATAATATGAATGCCTATGTCTTTTAACAACAATAGTCAAGTCTTCCAATAGACTTTTAAGTGAAACCAATAGATAGCTTTATTTTCTCTTTGTTTACTAAAATATTGAATGCTTATGTCTTATAAATTTAGTAGGAAAGTATTCTAATGACTTGCTTATGACACCCCATAGAATATATTATGTTTAGTACCTTGGACACTGTAGCTTATTCACTTAAATCTCTGATAAATTGCATGTCTGGTATGCACGGTCTGGTTAGCACAGTTAGTAAGGTGTTGGGTTTGCAATATGAAATTAAGACTGTCATTGGTTCGGATCCCATGTTATCATGTTTTTATTTTACTAGTGTGGTTTGTGGCTCTATAATATGAATGCCTACGTCTTTTAACAACAATAATCAAGTCTTCCAATGGACTTTTTAGTGAAACCCAATAGATAGCTTTATTTTCTCTTTGTTTACTAAAATATTGAATGCTTATGTCTTATAAATTTAGTAGGAAAGTATTCTAATGACTTGCTTATGACACCCCATAGAATATATTATGTTTAGTACCTTGGACACTGTAGCTTATTCACTTAAATCTCTGATAAATTGCACGTCTGGTATGCACAGTCTGGTTAGCACAGTTAGTAAGGTGTAGGGTTTGCACAATGAAATTAAGACTGTCATTGGTTCAAATCCCATGTTATCATGTTTTTATTTTACTAGTGTGGTTTGTGGCTCTATAATATGAATGCCTATGTCTTTTAACAACAATAGTCAAGTCTTCCAATGGACTTTGTAGTGAAACCCAATAGATAGCTTTATTTGCTCTTTGTTTACTAAAATATTGAATACTTATGTCTTTTAAATTTAGTAGGAAAGTATTCTAATGACTTGCTTATGACACCCCATAGAATATATTATGTTTAGTACCTTGGACACTGTAGTTTATTCACTTAAATCTCTGATAAATTGTTTGTTTGGTATGCACAGTCTGGTTAGCACAGTTAATAATTTCTTGGGTTTGCGCTATCAAATTAAGAGTGTCATTGGTTCGAATCCCATGATATCATGTTTTTATTTTACTAGTGTGGTTTGTGGCTCTATAATATGAATGCCTATGTCTTTTAACAACAATAGTCAAGTCTTCCAATGGACTTTTTAGTGAAACCCAATAGATAGCTTTATTTTCTCTTTGTTTACTAAAATATTGAATGATTATGTATTTTAAATTTAGTAGGAAAGTATTCTAATGACTTGCTTATGACACCCCATAGAATATATTATGTTTAGTACCTTGGACACTGTAGCTTATTCACTTAAATCACTGATACATTACGTACTTGGAATGCACCGTCTGGTTAGCACAGTTAGTAAGGTGTTGGGTTTGCACTATCAAATTAAGGCTGTCATTGGATCGAATCCCATGTTATCATGTTTTTATTTTACTAGTGTGTTTTGTGGCTCTGTAATATGAATGCCTATGTCTTTTAACAACAATAGTCAAGTCTTCCAATGGACTTTTTAGTGAAACCCAATAGATAGCTTTATTTTCTCTTTGTTTACTCAAATATTGAATGCTTATGTCTTATTAATTTTGTAGGAAAGTATTCTAATGACTTGCTTATGACACCCCATAGAATATATTATGTTTAGTACCTTGGACACTGTAGCTTATTCACTTAAATCTCTGATAAATTGCATGTCTGGTATGCACAGTCTGGTTAGCACAGTTAGTAAGGTGTTGGGTTTCCACTATGAAATTAAGACTGTCATTAGTTCGAATCCCATGATATCATGTTTTTATTTTACTAGTGTGGTTTGAGGCTCTATAATATGAATGCCTATGTCTTTTAACAACAATAGTCAAGTCTTCCAATGGACTTTTTAGTGAAACCCAATAGATAGCTTTATTTTCTCTTTGTTTACTAAAATATTGAATGATTATGTCTTTTAAATTTAGTAGGAAAGTATTCTAATGACTTGCTTATGACACCCCATAGAATATATTATGTTTAGTACCTTGGACACTGTAGCTTATTCACTTAAATCTCTGATAAATTATGTACCTGGTATACACAGTCTGGTTAGCACAGTTAGTAAGGTGTTGGGTTTCCACTATGAAATTAAGACTGTCATTGGTTCGAATCCCATGATATCATGTTTTTATTTTACTAGTGTGGTTTGTGACTCTATAATATGAATGCCTATGTTTTTTAACATCAATAGTTAAGTCTTCCAATAGACTTTTTAGTGAAACCCAATAGATAGCTTTATTTTCTCTTTGTTTACTAAAATATTGAATGCTTATGTCTTATAAATTTAGTTGAAAAGTATTCTAATGACTTGCTTATAACACCCCATAGAATATATTATGTTTATTACCTTGGACACTGTAACTTATTCACTTAAATCTCTGATAAATTGCATGTCTGGTATGCACAGTCTGGTTAGCACAGTTAGTAAGGTGTTGGGTTTCCACTATGAAATTAAGACTGTCATTGGTTTGAATCCCATAATATCATGTTTTTATTTTACTAGTGTGGTTTGTGGCTCTATAATATGAATGCCTATGTCTTTTAACAACAATAGTCAAGTCTTCCTATGGACTTTTTAGTGAAACCCAATAGATAGCTTTATTTTCTCTTTGTTTACTAAAATATTGAATGATTATGTCTTTTAAATTTAGTAGGAAAGAATTCTAATGACTTGCTTATGACACCCCATAGAATATATGTTTAGTACCTTGGACACTGTAGTTTATTCACTTAAATCTCTGATAAATTGTTTGTTTGGTATGCACAGTCTGGTTAGCACAGTTAATAATTTGTTGGGTTTGCGCTATCAAATTAAGACTGTCATTGGTTCGAATCCCATGTTATCATGTTTTTATTTTACTAGTGTGGTTTGTGGCTCTATAATATGAATGCCTATGTCTTTTAACAACAATAGTCAAGTCTTCCAATAGACTTTTTAGTGAAACCCAATAGATAGCTTTATTTTCTCTTTGTTTACTAAAATATTGAATGCTTATGTCTTATAAATTTAGTAGGAAAGTATTCTAATGACTTGCTTATGACACCCCATAGAATATATTATGTTTAGTACCTTGGACACTGTAGCTTATTCACTTAAATCTCTGATAAATTGCCTGTCTGGTATGCACAGTCTGGTTAGCACAGTTAGTAAGGTGTTGGGTTTCCACTATGAAATTAAGACTGTCATTGGTTCAAATCCCATGTTATCATGTTTTTATTTTACTAGTGTGGTTTGTGGCTCTATAATATGAATGCCTATGTCTTTTAACAACAATAGTCAAGTCTTCCAATGGACTTTTTAGTGAAACCCAATAGATAGCTTTATTTTCTCTTTGTTTACTAAAATATTGAATGATTATGTCTTTTAAATTTAGTAGGAAAGTATTCTAATGACTTGCTTATGACACCCCATAGAATATATTATGTTTAGTGCCTTGGACACTGTAGCTTATTCACTTAAATCTCTGATATATTATGTGCGTGGTATGCACAGTCTGGTTAGCACAGTTAGTAAGGTGTTGGGATGCACTATCAAACTAAGTCTGTCATTGGATCGAATCCCATGTTATCATGTTTTTATTTTACTAGTGTGGTTTGTGGCTCTATAATATGAATGCCTATGTCTTTTAACAACAATAGTCAAGTATTCCAATGGACTTTTTAGTGAAACCCAATAGATAGTTTTATTTTCTCTTTGTTTACTCAAATATTGAATGCTTATGTCTTATTAATTTTGTAGGAAAGTATTCTAATGACTTGCTTATGACACCCCATAGAATATATTATGTTTAGTACCTTGGACACTGTAGCTTATTCACTTAAATCTCTGATAAATTGCACGTCTTGTATGCAAGGTCTGGTTAGCACAGTTAGTAAGGTGTTGGGTTTGCACTATGAAATTAAGACTGTCATTGGTTCGAATCCCATGTTATCATGTTTTTATTTTACTAGTGTGGTTTGTGGCTCTATAATATGAATGCCTATGTCTTTTAACAACAATAGTCAAGTCTTCCAATAGACTTTTTAGTGAAACCCAATAGATAGCTTTATTTTCTCTTTGTTTACTAAAATATTGAATGCTTATGTCTTTTAAATTTAGTAGGAAAGTATTCTAATGACTTGCTTATGACACCCCATAGAATATATTATGTTTAGTACCTTGGACACTGTAGCTTATTCACTTAAATCTCTGATAAATTGCATGTCTGGTATGCACAGTCTGGTTAGCACAGTTAGTAAGGTGTTGGGTTTCCACTAAGAAATTAATACTGTCATTGGTTCAAATCCTATAGTATCATGTTTTTATTTTACTAGTGTGGTTTGTGGTTCTATAATATGAATGCCTATGTCTTTTAACAACAATAGTCAATTCTTCCAATGGACTTTTTAGTGAAACCCAATAGATAGCTTTATTTTCTCTTTGTTTACTAAAATATTGAATGATTATGTCTTTTAAATTTAGTAGGAAAGTATTCTAATGACTTGCTTATGACACCCCATAGAATATATTATGTTTAGTACCTTGGACACTGTAGCTTATTCACTTAAATCTCTGATAAATGCCACATCTTGTATGCACAGTCTGGTTAGCACAGTTAGTAAGGTGTAGGGTTTGCACAATGAAATTAAGACTGTCATTGGTTCAAATCCCATGTTATCATGTTTTTATTTTACTAGTGTGGTTTGTGGCTCTATAATATGAATGCCTATGTCTTTTAACAACAATAGTCAAGTCTTCCAATGGACTTTGTAGTGAAACCCAATAGATAGCTTTATTTTCTCTTTGTTTACTAAAATATTGAATGCTTATGTCTTTTAAATTTAGTAGGAAAGTATTCTAATGACTTGCTTATGACAACCCATAGAATATATTATGTTTAGTACCTTGGTCACTGTAGTTTATTCACTTAAATCTCTGATAAATTGTTTGTTTGGTATACACAGTCTGGTTAGCACAGTTAATAATTTCTTAGGTTTGCGCTATCAAATTAAGACTGTCATTGGTTTGAATCCCATGATATCATGTTTTTATTTTACTAGTGTGGTTTGTGGCTCTATAATATGAATGCTTACGTCTTTTAACAACAATAATCAAGTCTTCCAATGGACTTTTTAGTGAAACCCAATAGATAGCTTTATTTTCTCTTTGTTTACTCAAATATTGAATGCTTATGTCTTATTAATTTTGTAGGAAAGTATTCTAATGACTTGCTTATGACACCCCATAGAATATATTATGTTTAGTACCTTGGACACTGTAGCTTATTCACTTAAATCTCTGATAAATGCCACATCTTGTATGCACAGTCTGGTTAGCACAGTTAGTAAGGTGTAGGGTTTGCACAATGAAATTAAGACTGTCATTGGTTCAAATCCCATGTTATCATGTTTTTATTTTACTAGTGTGGTTTGTGGCTCTATAATATGAATGCCTATGTCTTTTAACAACAATAGTCAAGTCTTCCAATAGACTTTTAAGTGAAACCAATAGATAGCTTTATTTTCTCTTTGTTTACTAAAATATTGAATGCTTATGTCTTATAAATTTAGTAGGAAAGTATTCTAATGACTTGCTTATGACACCCCATAGAATATATTATGTTTAGTACCTTGGACACTGTAGCTTATTCACTTAAATCTCTGATAAATTGCATGTCTGGTATGCACGGTCTGGTTAGCACAGTTAGTAAGGTGTTGGGTTTGCAATATGAAATTAAGACTGTCATTGGTTCGGATCCCATGTTATCATGTTTTTATTTTACTAGTGTGGTTTGTGGCTCTATAATATGAATGCCTACGTCTTTTAACAACAATAATCAAGTCTTCCAATGGACTTTTTAGTGAAACCCAATAGATAGCTTTATTTTCTCTTTGTTTACTAAAATATTGAATGCTTATGTCTTATAAATTTAGTAGGAAAGTATTCTAATGACTTGCTTATGACACCCCATAGAATATATTATGTTTAGTACCTTGGACACTGTAGCTTATTCACTTAAATCTCTGATAAATTGCACGTCTGGTATGCACAGTCTGGTTAGCACAGTTAGTAAGGTGTAGGGTTTGCACAATGAAATTAAGACTGTCATTGGTTCAAATCCCATGTTATCATGTTTTTATTTTACTAGTGTGGTTTGTGGCTCTATAATATGAATGCCTATGTCTTTTAACAACAATAGTCAAGTCTTCCAATGGACTTTGTAGTGAAACCCAATAGATAGCTTTATTTGCTCTTTGTTTACTAAAATATTGAATACTTAAGTCTTTTAAATTTAGTAGGAAAGTATTCTAATGACTTGCTTATGACACCCCATAGAATATATTATGTTTAGTACCTTGGACACTGTAGTTTATTCACTTAAATCTCTGATAAATTGTTTGTTTGGTATGCACAGTCTGGTTAGCACAGTTAATAATTTCTTGGGTTTGCGCTATCAAATTAAGAGTGTCATTGGTTCGAATCCCATGATATCATGTTTTTATTTTACTAGTGTGGTTTGTGGCTCTATAATATGAATGCCTATGTCTTTTAACAACAATAGTCAAGTCTTCCAATGGACTTTTTAGTGAAACCCAATAGATAGCTTTATTTTCTCTTTGTTTACTAAAATATTGAATGATTATGTATTTTAAATTTAGTAGGAAAGTATTCTAATGACTTGCTTATGACACCCCATAGAATATATTATGTTTAGTACCTTGGACACTGTAGCTTATTCACTTAAATCACTGATACATTATGTACTTGGAATGCACAGTCTGGTTAGCACAGTTAGTAAGGTGTTGGGTTTGCACTATCAAATTAAGGCTGTCATTGGATCGAATCCCATGTTATCATGTTTTTATTTTACTAGTGTGGTTTGTGGCTCTGTAATATGAATGCCTATGTCTTTTAACAACAATAGTCAAGTCTTCCAATGGACTTTTTAGTGAAACCCAATAGATAGCTTTATTTTCTCTTTGTTTACTCAAATATTGAATGCTTATGTCTTATTAATTTTGTAGGAAAGTATTCTAATGACTTGCTTATGACACCCCATAGAATATATTATGTTTAGTACCTTGGACACTGTAGCTTATTCACTTAAATCTCTGATAAATTGCGTGTCTGGTATGCACAGTCTGGTTAGCACAGTTAGTAAGGTGTTGGGTTTCCACTATGAAATTAAGACTGTCATTAGTTCGAATCCCATGATATCATGTTTTTATTTTACTAGTGTGGTTTGAGGCTCTATAATATGAATGCCTATGTCTTTTAACAACAATAGTCAAGTCTTCCAATGGACTTTTTAGTGAAACCCAATAGATAGCTTTATTTTCTCTTTGTTTACTAAAATATTGAATGATTATGTCTTTTAAATTTAGTAGGAAAGTATTCTAATGATTTGCTTATGACACCCCATAGAATATATTATGTTTAGTACCTTGGACACTGTAGCTTATTCACTTAAATCTCTGATAAATTATGTACCTGGTATACACAGTCTGGTTAGCACAGTTAGTAAGGTGTTGGGTTTCCACTATGAAATTAAGACTGTCATTGGTTCGAATCCCATGATATCATGTTTTTATTTTACTAGTGTGGTTTGTGACTCTATAATATGAATGCCTATGTTTTTTAACAACAATAGTTAAGTCTTCCAATAGACTTTTTAGTGAAACCCAATAGATAGCTTTATTTTCTCTTTGTTTACTAAAATATTGAATGCTTATGTCTTATAAATTTAGTTGAAAAGTATTCTAATGACTTGCTTATAACACCCCATAGAATATATTATGTTTATTACCTTGGACACTGTAACTTATTCACTTAAATCTCTGATAAATTGCATGTCTGGTATGCACAGTCTGGTTAGCACAGTTAGTAAGGTGTTGGGTTTCCACTATGAAATTAAGACTGTCATTGGTTTGAATCCCATAATATCATGTTTTTATTTTACTAGTGTGGTTTGTGGCTCTATAATATGAATGCCTATGTCTTTTAACAACAATAGTCAAGTCTTCCAATGGACTTTTTAGTGAAACCCAATAGATAGCTTTATTTTCTCTTTGTTTACTAAAATATTGAATGATTATGTCTTTTAAATTTAGTAGGAAAGAATTCTAATGACTTGCTTATGACACCCCATAGAATATATGTTTAGTACCTTGGACACTGTAGTTTATTCACTTAAATCTCTGATAAATTGTTTGTTTGGTATGCACAGTCTGGTTAGCACAGTTAATAATTTGTTGGGTTTGCGCTATCAAATTAAGACTGTCATTGGTTCGAATCCCATGTTATCATGTTTTTATTTTACTAGTGTGGTTTGTGGCTCTATAATATGAATGCCTATGTCTTTTAACAACAATAGTCAAGTCTTCCAATAGACTTTTTAGTGAAACCCAATAGATAGCTTTATTTTCTCTTTGTTTACTAAAATATTGAATGCTTATGTCTTATAAATTTAGTAGGAAAGTATTCTAATGACTTGCTTATGACACCCCATAGAATATATTATGTTTAGTACCTTGGACACTGTAGCTTATTCACTTAAATCTCTGATAAATTGCCTGTCTGGTATGCACAGTCTGGTTAGCACAGTTAGTAAGGTGTTGGGTTTCCACTATGAAATTAAGACTGTCATTGGTTCAAATCCCATGTTATCATGTTTTTATTTTACTAGTGTGGTTTGTGGCTCTATAATATGAATGCCTATGTCTTTTAACAACAATAGTCAAGTCTTCCAATGGACTTTTTAGTGAAACCCAATAGATAGCTTTATTTTCTCTTTGTTTACTAAAATATTGAATGATTATGTCTTTTAAATTTAGTAGGAAAGTATTCTAATGACTTGCTTATGACACCCCATAGAATATATTATGTTTAGTGCCTTGGACACTGTAGCTTATTCACTTAAATCTCTGATATATTATGTGCGTGGTATGCACAGTCTGGTTAGCACAGTTAGTAAGGTGTTGGGATGCACTATCAAACTAAGTCTGTCATTGGATCGAATCCCATGTTATCATGTTTTTATTTTACTAGTGTGGTTTGTGGCTCTATAATATGAATGCCTATGTCTTTTAACAACAATAGTCAAGTATTCCAATGGACTTTTTAGTGAAACCCAATAGATAGTTTTATTTTCTCTTTGTTTACTCAAATATTGAATGCTTATGTCTTATTAATTTTGTAGGAAAGTATTCTAATGACTTGCTTATGACACCCCATAGAATATATTATGTTTAGTACCTTGGACACTGTAGCTTATTCACTTAAATCTCTGATAAATTGCACGTCTTGTATGCAAGGTCTGGTTAGCACAGTTAGTAAGGTGTTGGGTTTGCACTATGAAATTAAGACTGTCATTGGTTCGAATCCCATGTTATCATGTTTTTATTTTACTAGTGTGGTTTGTGGCTCTATAATATGAATGCCTATGTCTTTTAACAACAATAGTCAAGTCTTCCAATAGACTTTTTAGTGAAACCCAATAGATAGCTTTATTTTCTCTTTGTTTACTAAAATATTGAATGCTTATGTCTTTTAAATTTAGTAGGAAAGTATTCTAATGACTTGCTTATGACACCCCATAGAATATATTATGTTTAGTACCTTGGACACTGTAGCTTATTCACTTAAATCTCTGATAAATTGCATGTCTGGTATGCACAGTCTGGTTAGCACAGTTAGTAAGGTGTTGGGTTTCCACTAAGAAATTAATACTGTCATTGGTTCAAATCCTATAGTATCATGTTTTTATTTTACTAGTGTGGTTTGTGGTTCTATAATATGAATGCCTATGTCTTTTAACAACAATAGTCAATTCTTCCAATGGACTTTTTAGTGAAACCCAATAGATAGCTTTATTTTCTCTTTGTTTACTAAAATATTGAATGATTATGTCTTTTAAATTTAGTAGGAAAGTATTCTAATGACTTGCTTATGACACCCCATAGAATATATTATGTTTAGTACCTTGGACACTGTAGCTTATTCACTTAAATCTCTGATAAATGCCTCATCTTGTATGCACAGTCTGGTTAGCACAGTTAGTAAGGTGTAGGGTTTGCACAATGAAATTAAGACTGTCATTGGTTCAAATCCCATGTTATCATGTTTTTATTTTACTAGTGTGGTTTGTGGCTCTATAATATGAATGCCTATGTCTTTTAACAACAATAGTCAAGTCTTCCAATGGACTTTGTAGTGAAACCCAATAGATAGCTTTATTTTCTCTTTGTTTACTAAAATATTGAATGCTTATGTCTTTTAAATTTAGTAGGAAAGTATTCTAATGACTTGCTTATGACAACCCATAGAATATATTATGTTTAGTACCTTGGTCACTGTAGTTTATTCACTTAAATCTCTGATAAATTGTTTGTTTGGTATACACAGTCTGGTTAGCACAGTTAATAATTTCTTAGGTTTGCGCTATCAAATTAAGACTGTCATTGGTTTGAATCCCATGATATCATGTTTTTATTTTACTAGTGTGGTTTGTGGCTCTATAATATGAATGCTTACGTCTTTTAACAACAATAATCAAGTCTTCCAATGGACTTTTTAGTGAAACCCAATAGATAGCTTTATTTTCTCTTTGTTTACTCAAATATTGAATGCTTATGTCTTATTAATTTTGTAGGAAAGTATTCTAATGACTTGCTTATGACACCCCATAGAATATATTATGTTTAGTACCTTGGACACT
Source organism: Pseudophryne corroboree (assembly GCF_028390025.1). Lineage (NCBI taxonomy): Eukaryota > Metazoa > Chordata > Amphibia > Anura > Myobatrachidae > Pseudophryne > Pseudophryne corroboree. Next base: position 664,181,839 of record NC_086449.1, on the reverse strand, counting down.
GTAGCTTATTCACTTAAATCTCTGATAAATGCCACATCTTGTATGCACAGTCTGGTTAGCACAGTTAGTAAGGTGTAGGGTTTGCACAATGAAATTAAGACTGTCATTGGTTCAAATCCCATGTTATCATGTTTTTATTTTACTAGTGTGGTTTGTGGCTCTATAATATGAATGCCTATGTCTTTTAACAACAATAGTCAAGTCTTCCAATAGACTTTTAAGTGAAACCAATAGATAGCTTTATTTTCTCTTTGTTTACTAAAATATTGAATGCTTATGTCTTATAAATTTAGTAGGAAAGTATTCTAATGACTTGCTTATGACACCCCATAGAATATATTATGTTTAGTACCTTGGACACTGTAGCTTATTCACTTAAATCTCTGATAAATTGCATGTCTGGTATGCACGGTCTGGTTAGCACAGTTAGTAAGGTGTTGGGTTTCCACTATGAAATTAAGACAGTCATTGGTTTGAATCCCATGATATCATGTTTTTATTTTACTAGTGTGGTTTGTGGCTCTATAATATGAATGCTTACGTCTTTTAACAACAATAATCAAGTCTTCCAATGGACTTTTTAGTGAAACCCAATAGATAGCTTTATTTTCTCTTTGTTTACTCAAATATTGAATGCTTATGTCTTATTAATTTTGTAGGAAAGTATTCTAATGACTTGCTTATGACACCCCATAGAATATATTATGTTTAGTACCTTGGACACTGTAGCTTATTCACTTAAATCTCTGATAAATTGCAAGTCTGGTATGGACAGTCTGGTTAGCACAGTTAGTAAGGTGTTGGGTTTCCACTATGAAATTAAGACTGTCATTGGATCGAATCCCATGTTATCATGTTTTTATTTTACTAGTGTGGTTTGTGGCTCTATAATATGAATGCCTATGTCTTTTAACAACAATAGTCAAGTCTTCCAATGGACTTTTTAGTGAAACCCAATAGATAGCTTTATTTTCTCTTTGTTTACTAAAATATTGAATGCTTATGTCTTTTAAATTTAGTAGGAAAGTATTCTAATGACTTGCTTATGACACCCCATAGAATATATTATGTTTAGTACCTTGGACACTGTAGCTTATTCACTTAAATCTCTGATAAATTATTTACCTGGTATACACAGTCTGGTTAGCACAGTTAGTAAGGTATTGGGTTTGCACTATCAAATTAAGGCTGTCATTGGATCGAATCCCATGTTATCATGTTTTTATTTTACTAGTGTGGTTTGTGGCTCTATAATATGAATGCCTATGTCTTTTAACAACAATAGTCAAGTCTTCCAATGGACTTTTTTGTGAAACCCAATAGATAGCTTTATTTTCTCTTTGTTTACTCAAATATTGAATGCTTATGTCTTATTAATTTTGTAGGAAAGTATTCTAATGACTTGCTTATGACACCCCATAGAATATATTATGTTTAGTACCTTGGACACTGTAGCTTATTCACTTAAATCTCTAATAAATTGCATGCCTTTTATGCACGGTCTGGTTAGCACAGTTAGTAAGGTGTTGGGTTTGCAATATGAAATTAAGACTGTCATTGGTTCGGATCCCATGTTATCATGTTTTTATTTTACTAGTGTGGTTTGTGGCTCTATAATATGAATGCCTACGTCTTTTAACAACAATAATCAAGTCTTCCAATGGACTTTTTAGTGAAACCCAATAGATAGCTTTATTTTCTCTTTGTTTACTAAAATATTGAATGCTTATGTCTTATAAATTTAGTAGGAAAGTATTCTAATGACTTGCTTATGACACCCCATAGAATATATTATGTTTAGTACCTTGGACACTGTAGCTTATTCACTTAAATCTCTGATAAATTGCACGTCTGGTATGCACAGTCTGGTTAGCACAGTTAGTAAGGTGTAGGGTTTGCACAATGAAATTAAGACTGTCATTGGTTCAAATCCCATGTTATCATGTTTTTATTTTACTAGTGTGGTTTGTGGCTCTATAATATGAATGCCTATGTCTTTTAACAACAATAGTCAAGTCTTCCAATGGACTTTGTAGTGAAACCCAATAGATAGCTTTATTTGCTCTTTGTTTACTAAAATATTGAATACTTATGTCTTTTAAATTTAGTAGGAAAGTATTCTAATGACTTGCTTATGACACCCCATAGAATATATTATGTTTAGTACCTTGGACACTGTAGTTTATTCACTTAAATCTCTGATAAATTGTTTGTTTGGTATGCACAGTCTGGTTAGCACAGTTAATAATTTCTTGTGTTTGCGCTATCAAATTAAGAGTGTCATTGGTTCGAATCCCATGATATCATGTTTTTATTTTACTAGTGTGGTTTGTGGCTCTATAATATGAATGCCTATGTCTTTTAACAACAATAGTCAAGTCTTCCAATGGACTTTTTAGTGAAACCCAATAGATAGCTTTATTTTCTCTTTGTTTACTAAAATATTGAATGATTATGTATTTTAAATTTAGTAGGAAAGTATTCTAATGACTTGCTTATGACACCCCATAGAATATATTATGTTTAGTACCTTGGACACTGTAGCTTATTCACTTAAATCACTGATACATTATGTACCTGGAATGCACAGTCTGGTTAGCACAGTTAGTAAGGTGTTGGGTTTGCACTATCAAATTAAGGCTGTCATTGGATCGAATCCCATGTTATCATGTTTTTATTTTACTAGTGTGGTTTGTGGCTCTATAATATGAATGCCTATGTCTTTTAACAACAATAGTCAAGTCTTCCAATGGACTTTTTAGTGAAACCCAATAGATAGCTTTATTTTCTCTTTGTTTACTAAAATATTGAATGCTTATGTCTTATTAATTTTGTAGGAAAGTATTCTAATGACTTGCTTATGACACCCCATAGAATATATTATGTTTAGTACCTTGGACACTGTAGCTTATTCACTTAAATCTCTGATAAATTGCGTGTCTGGTATGCACAGTCTGGTTAGCACAGTTAGTAAGGTGTTGGGTTTCCACTATGAAATTAAGACTGTCATTGGTTCGAATCCCATGATATCATGTTTTTATTTTACTAGTGTGGTTTGTGGCTCTATAATATGAATGCCTATGTCTTTTAACAACAATAGTCAAGTCTTCCAATGGACTTTTTAGTGAAACCCAATAGATAGCTTTATTTTCTCTTTGTTTACTAAAATATTGAATGATTATGTCTTTTAAATTTAGTAGGAAAGTATTCTAATGACTTGCTTATGACACCCCATAGAATATATTATGTTTAGTACCTTGGACACTGTAGCTTATTCACTTACATCTCTGATAAATTATGTACCTGGTATACACAGTCTGGTTAGCACAGTTAGTAAGGTGTTGGGTTTCCACTATGAAATTAAGACTGTCATTGGTTCGAATCCCATGATATCATGTTTTTATTTTACTAGTGTGGTTTGTGGCTCTATAATATGAATGCCTATGTCTTTTAACAACAATAGTCAAGTCTTCCAATGGACTTTGTAGTGAAACCCAATAGATAGCTTTATTTGCTCTTTGTTTACTAAAATATTGAATACTTATGTCTTTTAAATTTAGTAGGAAAGTATTCTAATGACTTGCTTATGACACCCCATAGAATATGTTATGTTTAGTACCTTGGACACTGTAGTTTATTCACTTAAATCTCTGATAAATTGTTTGTTTGGTATGCACAGTCTGGTTAGCACAGTTAATAATTTCTTGGGTTTGCGCTATCAAATTAAGAGTGTCATTGGTTCGAATCCCATGATATCATGTTTTTATTTTACTAGTGTGGTTTGTGGCTCTATAATATGAATGCCTATGTCTTTTAACAACAATAGTCAAGTCTTCCAATGGACTTTTTAGTGAAACCCAATAGATAGCTTTATTTTCTCTTTGTTTACTAAAATATTGAATGATTATGTATTTTAAATTTAGTAGGAAAGTATTCTAATGACTTGCTTATGACACCCCATAGAATATATTATGTTTAGTACCTTGGACACTGTAGCTTATTCACTTAAATCACTGATACATTATGTACCTGGAACGCACAGTCTGGTTAGCACAGTTAGTAAGGTGTTTTGTTTGCACTATCAAATTAAGGCTGTCATTGGATCGAATCCCATGTTATCATGTTTTTATTTTACTAGTGTGGTTTGTGGCTCTGTAATATGAATGCCTATGTCTTTTAACAACAATAGTCAAGTCTTCCAATGGACTTTTTAGTGAAACCCAATAGATAGCTTTATTTTCTCTTTGTTTACTCAAATATTGAATGCTTATGTCTTATTAATTTTGTAGGAAAGTATTCTAATGACTTGCTTATGACACCCCATAGAATATATTATGTTTAGTACCTTGGACACTGTAGCTTATTCACTTAAATCTCTGATAAATTATGTACCTGGTATACACAGTCTGGTTAGCACAGTTAGTAAGGTGTTGGGTTTCCACTATGACATTAAGACTGTCATTGGTTCGAATCCCATGATATCATGTTTTTATTTTACTAGTGTGGTTTGTGACTCTATAATATGAATGCCTATGTTTTTTAACAACAATAGTTAAGTCTTCCAATAGACTTTTTAGTGAAACCCAATAGATAGCTTTATTTTCTCTTTGTTTACTAAAATATTGAATGCTTATGTCTTATAAATTTAGTTGAAAAGTATTCTAATGACTTGCTTATAACACCCCATAGAATATATTATGTTTATTACCTTGGACACTGTAACTTATTCACTTAAATCTCTGATAAATTGCATGTCTGGTATGCACAGTCTGGTTAGCACAGTTAGTAAGGTGTTGGGTTTCCACTATGAAATTAAGACTGTCATTGGTTTGAATCCCATAATATCATGTTTTTATTTTAGTAGTGTGGTTTGTGGCTCTATAATATGAATGCCTATGTCTTTTAACAACAATAGTCAAGTCTTCCAATGGACTTTTTAGTGAAACCCAATAGATAGCTTTATTTTCTCTTTGTTTACTAAAATATTGAATGATTATGTCTTTTAAATTTAGTAGGAAAGAATTCTAATGACTTGCTTATGACACCCCATAGAATATATGTTTAGTACCTTGGACACTGTAGTTTATTCACTTAAATCTCTGATAAATTGTTTGTTTGGTATGCACAGTCTGGTTAGCACAGTTAATAATTTGTTGGGTTTGCGCTATCAAATTAAGACTGTCATTGGTTCGAATCCCATGTTATCATGTTTTTATTTTACTAGTGTGGTTTGTGGCTCTATAATATGAATGCCTATGTCTTTTAACAACAATAGTCAAGTCTTCCAATAGACTTTTTAGTGAAACCCAATAGATAGCTTTATTTTCTCTTTGTTTACTAAAATATTGAATGATTATGTCTTTTAAATTTAGTAGGAAAGTATTCTAATGACTTGCTTATGACACCCCATAGAATATATTATGTTTAGTACCTTGGACACTGTAGCTTATTCTCTTAAATCTATGATAAATTATGGACCTGGTATACACAGTCTGGTTAGCACAGTTAGTAAGGTATTGGGTTTGCACTATCAAATTAAGGCTGTCATTGGTTCGAATCCCATGATATCATGTTTTTATTTTACTAGTGTGGTTTGTGGCTCTATAATATGAATGCCTATGTCTTTTAACAACAATAGTCAAGTCTTCCAATAAACTTTTTAGTGAAACCCAGTAGATAGCTTTATTTTCTCTTTGTTTACTCAAATATTGAATGCTTAAGTCTTATTAATTTTGTAGGAAAGTATTCTAATGACTTGCTTATGACACCCCATAGAATATATTATGTTTAGTACCTTGGACACTGTAGCTTATTCACTTAAATCTCTAATAAATTGCATATCTTTTATGCACGGTCTGGTTAGCACAGTTAGTAAGGTGTTGGGTTTGCAATATGAAATTAAGACTGTCATTGGTTTGAATCCCATGTTATCATGTTTTTATTTTACTAGTGTGGTTTGTGGCTCTATAATATGAATGCCTATGTCTTTTAACAACAATAGTCAAGTCTTCCAATAGACTTTTTAGTGAAACCCAATAGATAGCTTTATTTTCTCTTTGTTTACTAAAATATTGAATGCTTATGTCTTATAAATTTAGTTGAAAAGTAATCTAATGACTTGCTTATGACACCCCATAGAATATATTATGTTTAGTACCTTGGACACTGTAGCTTATTCACTTAAAACTCTGATAAATTGCATGTCTGGTATGCACAGTCTGGTTAGCACAGTTAGTAAGGTGTTGGGTTTCCACTATGAAATTAAGACTGTCATTGGTTCGAATCCCATGATATCATGTTTTTATTTTACTAGTGTGGTTTGTGGCTCTATAATATGAATGCCTATGTCCTTTAACAACAATAGTCAAGTCTTCCAATGGACTTTTTAGTGAAACCCAATATATAGCTTTATTTTCTCTTTGTTTACTCAAATATTGAATGCTTATGTCTTATAAATTTAGTTGAAAAGTATTCTAATGACTTGCTTATGATACCCCATAGAATATATTATGTTTAGTACCTTGGACACTGTAGCTTATTCACTTAAATCTCTGATAAATTATGTACTTGGTATGCACAGTCTGGTTAGCACAGTTAGTAAGGTGTTGGGTTTGCACTATCAAATTAAGGCTGTCATTGGATCGAATCCTATGTTATCATGTTTTTATTTTACTAGTGTGGTTTGTGGCTCTATAATATGAATGCCTATGTCTTTTAACAACAATAGTCAAGTCTTCCAATGGACTTTTTAGTGAAACCCAATAGATAGCTTTATTTTCTCTTTGTTTACTCAAATATTGAATGCTTATGTCTTATTAATTTTGTAGGAAAGTATTCTAATGACTTGCTTATGATACCCCATAGAATATATTATGTTTAGTACCTTGGACACTGTAGCTTATTCACTTAAATCTCTAATAAATTGCATTTCTTTTATGTACGGTCTGGTTAGCACAGTTAGTAAGGTGTTGGGTTTGCAATATGAAATTAAGACTGTCATTGGTTTGAATCCCATGTTATCATGTTTTTATTTTACTAGTGTGGTTTGTGGCTCTATAATATGAATGCCTATGTCTTTTAACAACAATAGTCAAGTCTTCCAATAGACTTTTTAGTGAAACCCAATAGATAGCTTTATTTTCTCTTTGTTTACTAAAATATTGAATGCTTATGTCTTATAAATTTAGTTGAAAAGTAATCTAATGACTTGCTTATGACACCCCATAGAATATATTATGTTTAGTACCTTGGACACTGTAGCTTATTCACTTAAATCTCTGATAAATTGCATGTGTGGTATGCACAGTCTGGTTAGCACAGTTAGTAAGGTGTTGGGTTTCCACTATGAAATTAAGACTGTCATTGGTTCGAATCCCATGATATCATGTTTTTATTTTACTAGTGTGGTTTGTGGCTCTATAATATGATTGCCTATGTCCTTTAACAACAATAGTCAAGTCTTCCAATGGACTTTTTAGTGAAACCCAATAGATAGCTTTATTTTCTCTTTGTTTACTCAAGTATTGAATGCTTATGTCTTATTAATTTTGTAGGAAAGTATTCTAATGACTTGCTTATGATACCCCATAGAATATATTATGTTTAGTACCTTGGACACTGTAGCTTATTCACTTAAATCTCTAATAAATTGCATTTCTTTATCGTACGGTCTGGTTAGCACAGTTAGTAAGCTGTTGGGTTTGCAATATAAAATTAAGACTGTCATTGGTTTGAATCCCATGTTATCATGTTTTTATTTAACTAGTGTGGTTTGTGGCTCTATAATATGAATGCCTATGTCTTTTAACAACAATAGTCAAGTCTTCCAATAGACTTTTTAGTGAAACCCAATAGATAGCTTTATTTTCTCTTTGTTTACTAAAATATTGAATGCTTATGTCTTATAAATTTAGTTGAAAAGTAATCTAATGACTTGCTTATGACACCCCATAGAATATATTATGTTTAGTACCTTGTACACTGTAGCTTATTCACTTAAATCTCTGATAAATTGCATGTCTAGTATGCACAGTCTGGTTAGCACAGTTAGTAAGGTGTTGGGTTTCCACTATGAAATTAAGACTGTCATTGGTTTGAATCCCATGTTATCATGTTTTTATTTTACTAGTGTGGTTTGTGGCTCTATAATATGAATGCCTATGTCTTTTAACAACAATAGTCAAGTCTTCCAATGGACTTTTTAGTGAAACCCAATAGATAGCTTTATTTTCTCTTTGTTTACTCAAGTATTGAATGCTTATGTCTTATTAATTTTGTAGGAAAGTATTCTAATGACTTGCTTATGATACCCCATAGAATATATTATGTTTAGTACCTTGGACACTGTAGCTTATTCACTTAAATCTCTAATAAATTGCATTTCTTTTTTGTACGGTCTGGTTAGCACAGTTAGTAAGGTGTTGGGTTTGCAATATGAAATTAAGACTGTCATTGGTTTGAATCCCATGTTATCATGTTTTTATTTTACTAGTGTGGTTTGTGGCTCTATAATATGAATGCCTATGTCTTTTAACAACAATAGTCAAGTCTTCCAATAGACTTTTTAGTGAAACCCAATAGATAGCTTTATTTTCTCTTTGTTTACTCAAATATTGAATGCTTATGTCTTATAAATTTAGTTGAAAAGTATTCTATTGACTTGCTTATGATACCCCATAGAATATATTATGTTTAGTACCTTGGACACTGTAGCTTATTCACTTAAATCTCTGATAAATTATGTACCTGGTATGCACAGTCTGGTTAGCACAGTTAGTAAGGTGTTGGGTTTGCACTATCAAATTAAGGCTGTCATTGGATCGAATCCTATGTTATCATGTTTTTATTTTACTAGTGTGGTTTGTGGCTCTATAATATGAATGCCTTTGTCTTTTAACAACAATAGTCAAGTCTTCCAATGGACTTTTTAGTGAAACCCAATAGATAGCTTTATTTTCTCTTTGTTTACTCAAATATTGAATGCTTATGTCTTATAAATTTAGTTGAAAAGTATTCTAATGACTTGCTTATGATACCCCATAGAATATATTATGTTTAGTACCTTGGACACTGTAGCATATTCACTTAAATCTCTGATAAATTATGTACCTGGTATGCACAGTCTGGTTAGCACAGTTAGTAAGGTGTTGGGTTTGTACTATCAAATTAAGGCTGTCATTGGATCGAATCCTATGTTATCATGTTTTTATTTTACTAGTGTGGTTTGTGGCTCTATAATATGAATGCCTATGTCTTTTAACAACAATAGTCAAGTCTTCCAATGGACTTTTTAGTGAAACCCAATAGATAGCTTTATTTTCTCTTTGTTTACTCAAATATTGAATGCTTATGTCTTATAAATTTAGTTGAAAAGTATTCTAATGACTTGCTTATGATACCCCATAGAATATATTTTTCCTTGGACACTGTAGCTTATTCACTTAAATCTCTGATAAATTGCATGTCTGGTATGCACAGTCTGGTTCGCACAGTTAGTAAGGTGTTGGGTTTCCACTAAGAAATTAAGACTGTCATTGGTTTGAATCCCATGTTATCATGTTTTTATTTTACTAGTGTGGTTTGTGGCTCTATAATATGAATGCCTATGTCTTTTAACAACAATAGTCAAGTCTTCCAATAGACTTTTTAGTGAAACCCAATAGATAGCTTTATTTTCTCTTTGTTTACTAAAATATTGAATGCTTATGTCTTATAAATTTAGTTGAAAAGTATTCTAATGACTTGCTTATGATACCCCATAGAATATATTATGTTTAGTACCTTGGACACTGTAGCTTATTCACTAAAATCTCTAATAAATTGCATGTCTTTTATGCATGGTCTGGTTAGCACAGTTAGTAAGGTGTTGGGTTTCCACTATGAAATTAATACTGTCATTGGTTTGAATCCTATGGTATCATGTTTTTATTTTACTAGTGTGGTTTGTGGCTCTATAATATGAATGCCTATGTCTTTTAACAACAATAGTCAATTCTTCCAATGGACTTTTTAGTGAAACCCAATAGATAGCTTTATTTTCTCTTTGTTTACTAAAATATTGAATGATTATGTCTTTTAAATTTAGTAGGAAAGTATTCTAATGACTTGCTTATGACACCCCATAGAATATATTATGTTTAGTACCTTGGACACTGTAGCTTATTCACTTAAATCTCTGATAAATTATGTGCCTGGTATGCACAGTCTGGTTAGCACAGTTAGTAAGGTGTTGGGTTTGCACTATCAAATTAAGGCTGTCATTGGATCGAATCCCATGTTATCATGTTTTTATTTTACTAGTGTGGTTTGTGGCTCTATAATATGAATGCCTATGATTTTTAACAACAATAGTTAAGTCTTCCAATAGACTTTTTAGTGAAACCCAATAGATAGCTTTATTTTCTCTTTGTTTACTAAAGTATTGAATGCTTATGTCTTATAAATTTAGTAGGAAAGTATTCTAATGACTTGCTTATGACACCCCATAGAATATATTATGTTTAGTACCTTGGACACTGTAGCTTATTCACTTAAATCATATTGCACATATGGTATGCACAGTCTGGTTAGCACAGTTAGTAAGGTGTTGGGTTTGCACAATGAAATTAAGACTGTCATTGGTCCGAATCCCATGTTATTATGTTTTTATTTTACTAGTGTGGTTTGTGGCTCTATAATATGAATGCCTATGTCTTTTAACAACAATAGTCAAGTCTTCCAATGTACTTTCTAGTGAAACCCAATAGATAGCTTTATTTTCTCTTTGTTTACTAAAATATTCAATGCTTATGTCTTTTAAATTTAGTAGGAAAGTATTCTAATGACTTGCTTATGACACCCCATAGAATATATTATGTTTAGTACCTTGGACACTGTAGTTTATTCACTTAAATCTCTGATAAATTGTTTGTTTGGTATGCACAGTCTGGTTAGCACAGTTAATAATTTCTTGGGTTTGCGCTATCAAATTAAGACTGTCATTGGTTAGAATCCCATGTTATCATGTTTTTATTTAACTAGTGTGGTTTGTGGCTCTATAATATGAATGCCTATGTCTTTTAACAACAATAGTCAAGTCTTCCAATAGACTTTTTAGTGAAACCCAATAGATAGCTTTATTTTCTCTTTGTTTACTAAAATATTGAATGCTTATGTCTTATAAATTTAGTAGGAAAGTATTCTAATGACTTGCTTATGACACCCCATAGAATATATTATGTTTAGTACCTTGGACACTGTAGCTTATTCACTTAAATCTCTGATAAATTGCCTGTCTGGTATGCACGGTCTGGTTAGCACAGTTAGTAAGGTGTTGGGTTTCCACTATGAAAATAAGACTGTCATTGGTTCAAATCCCATGTTATCATGTTTTTATTTTACTAGTGTGGTTTGTGGCTCTATAATATGAATGCCTATGTCTTTTAACAACAATAGTCAAGTCTTCCAATGGACTTTTTAGTGAAACCCAATAGATAGCTTTATTTTTTCTTTGTTTACTAAAATATTGAATGATTATGTATTTTAAATTTAGTATGAAAGTATTCTAATGACTTGCTTATGACACCCCATAGAATAGATTATGTTTAGTACCTTGGACACTGTAGCTTATTCACTTAAATCTCTGATAAATTATGTGCCTGGTATGAACAGTCTGGTTAGCACAGTTAGTAAGGTGTTGGGTTTGCACTATCAAATTAAGACTGTCATTGGATCGAATCCCATGTTATCATGTTTTTATTTTACTCGTGTGGTTTGTGGCTCTATAATATGAATGCCTATGTCTTTTAACAACAATAGTCAAGTCTTCCAATGGACTTTTTAGTGAAACCCAATAGATAGCTTTATTTTCTCTTTGTTTACTAAAATATTGAATGATTATGTCTTTTAAATTTAGTAGGAAAGTATTCTAATGACTTGCTTATGACACCCCATAGAATATATTATGTTTAGTACCTTGGACACTGTAGCTTATTCACTTAAATCTCTGATATATTATGTGCGTGGTATGCACAGTCTGGTTAGCACAGTTAGTAAGGTGTTGGGATGCACTATCAAATTAAGTCTGTCATTGGATCGAATCCCATGTTATCATGTTTTTATTTTACTAGTGTGGTTTGTGGCTCTATAATATGAATGCCTATGTCTTTTAACAACAATAGTCAAGTATTCCAATGGACTTTTTAGTGAAACCCAATAGATAGTTTTATTTTCTCTTTGTTTACTCAAATATTGAATGCTTATGTCTTATTAATTTTGTAGGAAAGTATTCTAATGACTTGCTTATGACACCCCATAGAATATATTATGTTTAGTACCTTGGACACTGTAGCTTATTCACTTAAATCTCTGATAAATTGCACGTCTTGTATGCACGGTCTGGTTAGCACAGTTAGTAAGGTGTTGGGTTTGCACTATGAAATTAAGACTGTCATTGGTTCGAATCCCATGTTATCATGTTTTTATTTTACTAGTGTGGTTTGTGGCTCTATAATATGACTGCCTATGTCTTTTAACAACAACAGTCAAGTCTTCCAATAGACTTTTTAGTGAAACCCAATAGATAGCTTTATTTTCTCTTTGTTTACTAAAATATTGAATGCTTATGTCTTTTAAATTTAGTAGGAAAGTATTCTAATGACTTGCTTATGACACCCCCTAGAATATATTATGTTTAGTACCTTGGACACTGTAGCTTATTCACTTAAATCTCTGATAAAATATGTACGTGGTATGCACAGTCTGGTTAGCACAGTTAGTAAGGTGTTGGGTTTGCACTATCAAATTAAGTCTGTCATTGGATCGAATCCCATGTTATCATGTTTTTATTTTACTAGTGTGGTTTGTGGCTCTATAATATGAATGCCTATGTCTTTTAACAACAATAGTCAAGTCTTCCAATGGACTTTTTAGTGAAACCCAATAGATAGCTTTATTTTCTCTTTGTTTACTCAAATATTGAATGCTTATGTCTTATTAATTTTGTAGGAAAGTATTCTAATGACTTGCTTATGACACCCCATAGAATATATAATGTTTAGTACCTTGGACACTGTAGCTTATTCACTAAAATCTCTAATAAATTGCATGCCTTTTATGCATGGTCTGGTTAGCACAGTTAGTAAGGTGTTGGGTTTCCACTATGAAATTAATACTGTCATTTTTTCGAATCCTATGGTATCATGTTTTTATTTTACTAGTGTGGTTTGTGGCTCTATAATATGAATGCCTATGTCTTTTAACAACAATAGTCAATTCTTCCAATGGACTTTTTAGTGAAACCCAATAGATAGCTTTATTTTCTCTTTGTTTACTAAAATATTGAATGATTATGTCTTTTAAATTTAGTAGGAAAGTATTCTAATGACTTGCTTATGACACCCCATAGAATATATTATGTTTAGTACCTTGGACACTGTAGCTTATTCACTTAAATCTCTGATAAATTATGTGCCTGGTATGCACAGTCTGGTTAGCACAGTTAGTAAGGTGTTGGGTTTGCACTATCAAATTAAGGCTGTCATTGGATCGAATCCCATGTTATCATGTTTTTATTTTACTAGTGTGGTTTGTGGCTCTATAATATGAATGCCTATGATTTTTAACAACAATAGTTAAGTCTTCCAATATACTTTTTAGTGAAACCCAATAGATAGCTTTATTTTCTCTTTGTTTACTAAAGTATTGAATGCTTATGTCTTATAAATTTAGTAGGAAAGTATTCTAATGACTTGCTTATGACACCCCATAGAATATATTATGTTTAGTACCTTGGACACTGTAGCTTATTCACTTAAATCAAATTGCACATATGGTATGCACAGTCTGGTTAGCACAGTTAGTAAGGTGTTGGGTTTGCACAATGAAATTAAGACTGTCATTGGTTTGAATCCCATGTTATTATGTTTTTATTTTACTAGTGTGGTTTGTGGCTCTATAATATGAATGCCTATGTCTTTTAACAACAATAGTCAAGTCTTCCAATGGACTTTTTAGTGAAACCCAATAGATAGCTTTATTTTCTCTTTGTTTACTAAAATATTCAATGCTTATATCTTTTAAATTTAGTAGGAAAGTATTCTAATGACTTGCTTATGACACCCCATAGAATATATTATGTTTAGTACCTTGGACACTGTAGTTTATTCACTTAAATCTCTGATAAATTGTTTGTTTGGTATGCACAGTCTGGTTAGCACAGTTAATAATTTCTTGGGTTTGCGCTATCAAATTAAGACTGTCATTGGTTCAAATCCCATGTTATCATGTTTTTATTTAACTAGTGTGGTTTTTGGCTCTATAATATGAATGCCTATGTCTTTTAACAACAATAGTCAAGTCTTCCAAAAGACTTTTTAGTGAAACCCAATAGATAGCTTTATTTTCTCTTTGTTTACTAAAATATTGAATGATTATGTATTTTAAATTTAGTATGAAAGTATTCTAATGACTTGCTTATGACACCCCATAGAATAGATTATGTTTAGTACCTTGGACACTGTAGCTTATTCACTTAAATCTCTGATAAATGATGTGCCTGGTATGCACAGTCTGGTTAGCAAAGTTAGTAAGGTGTTGGGTTTGCACTATCGAATTAAGGCTGTCATTGGATCGAATCCCATGTTATCATGTTTTTATTTTACTCGTGTGGTTTGTGGCTCTATAATATGAATGCCTATGTCTTTTAACAACAATAGTCAAGTCTTCCAATGGACTTTTTAGTGAAACCCAATAGATAGCTTTATTTTCTCTTTGTTTACTCAAATATTGAATGCTTATGTCTTATTAATTTTGTAGGAAAGTATTCTAATGACTTGCTTATGACACCCCATAGAATATATTATGTTTAGTACCTTGGACACTGTAGCTTATTCACTTAAATCTCTGATAAATTGGACGTCTTGTATGCACAGTCTGGTTAGCACAGTTAGTAAGGTGTTGTGTTTGCACTATGAAATTAAGACTGTCATTGGTTCGAATCCCATGTTATCATGTTTTTATTTTACTAGTGTGGTTTGTGGCTCTATAATATGAATGCCTATGTCTTTTAACAACAATAGTCAAGTCTTCTAATGGACTTTTTAGTGAAACCCAATAGATAGCTTTATTTTCTCTTTGTTTACTAAAATATTGAATGATTATGTCTTTTAAATTTAGTAGGAAAGTATTCTAATGACTTGCTTATGACACCCCATAGAATATATTATGTTTAGTACCTTGGACACTGTAGCTTATTCACTTAAATCTCTGATATATTATGTGCGTGGTATGCACAGTCTGGTTAGCACAGTTAGTAAGGTGTTGGGATGCACTATCAAATTAAGTCTGTCATTGGATCGAATCCCATGTTATCATGTTTTCATTTTACTAGTGTGGTTTGTGGCTGTATAATATGAATGCCTATGTCTTTTAACAACAATAGTCAAGTATTCCAATGGACATTTTAGTGAAACCCAATAGATAGTTTTATTTTCTCTTTGTTTACTAAAATATTGAATGCTTATGTCTTATTAATTTTGTAGGAAAGTATTCTAATGACTTGCTTATGACACCCCATAGAATATATTATGTTTAGTACCTTGGACACTGTAGCTTATTCACTTAAATCTCTGATAAATTGCACGTCTTGTATGCACTGTCTGCTTAGAACAGTTAGTAAGGTGTTTGGTTTGCACTATGAAATTAAGACTGTCATTGTTTCGAATCCCATGTTATCATGTTTTTATTTTACTAGTGTGGTTTGTGGCTCTATAATATGAATGCCTATGTCTTTTAACAACAATAGTCAAGTCTTCCAATACACTTTTTAGTGAAACCCAATAGATAGCTTTATTTTCTCTTTGTTTACTCAAATATTGAATGCTTATGTCTTATACATTTAGTTGAAAAGTATTCTAATGACTTGCTTATGATACCCCATAGAATATATTATGTTTAGTACCTTGGACACTGTAGCATATTCACTTAAATCTCTGATAAATTATGTACCTGGTATGCACAGTCTGGTTAGCACAGTTAGTAAGGTGTTGGGTTTGCACTATCAAATTAAGGCTGTCATTGGATCGAATCCTATGTTATCATGTTTTTATTTTACTAGTGTGGTTTGTGGCTCTATAATATGAATGCCTATGTCTTTTAACAACAATAGTCAAGTCTTCCAATGGACTTTTTAGTGAAACCCAATAGATAGCTTTATTTTCTCTTTGTTTACTCAAATATTGAATGCTTATGTCTTATAAATTTAGTTGAAAAGTATTCTAATGACTTGCTTATGATACCCCATAGAATATATTATGTTTAGTACCTTGGACACTGTAGCTTATTCACTTAAATCTCTGATAAATTGCATGTCTGGTATGCACAGTCTGGTTAGCACAGTTAGTAAGGTGTTGGGTTTCCACTAAGAAATTAAGACTGTCATTGGTTTGAATCCCATGTTATCATGTTTTTATTTTACTAGTGTGGTTTGTGGCTCTATAATATGAATGCCTATGTCTTTTAACAACAATAGTCAAGTCTTCCAATAGACTTTTTAGTGAAACCCAATAGATAGCTTTATTTTCTCTTTGTTTACTAAAATATTGAATGCTTATGTCTTATAAATTTAGTTGAAAAGTATTCTAATGACTTGCTTATGATACCCCATAGAATATATTATGTTTAGTACCTTGGACACTGTAGCTTATTCACTAAAATCTCTAATAAATTGCATGTCTTTTATGCATGGTCTGGTTAGCACAGTTATTAAGGTGTTGGGTTTCCACTATGAAATTAATACTGTCATTGGTTTGAATCCTATGGTATCATGTTTTTATTTTACTAGTGTGGTTTGTGGCTCTATAATATGAATGCCTATGTCTTTTAACAACAATAGTCAATTCTTCCAATGGACTTTTTAGTGAAACCCAATAGATAGCTTTATTTTCTCTTTGTTTACTAAAATATTGAATGATTATGTCTTTTAAATTTAGTAGGAAAGTATTCTAATGACTTGCTTATGACACCCCATAGAATATATTATGTTTAGTACCTTGGACACTGTAGCTTATTCACTTAAATCTCTGATAAATTATGTGCCTGGTATGCACAGTCTGGTTAGCACAGTTAGTAAGGTGTTGGGTTTGCACTATCAAATTAAGGCTGTCATTGGATCGAATCCCATGTTATCATGTTTTTATTTTACTAGTGTGGTTTGTGGCTCTATAATATGAATGCCTATGATTTTTAACAACAATAGTTAAGTCTTCCAATAGACTTTTTAGTGAAACCCAATAGATAGCTTTATTTTCTCTTTGTTTACTAAAGTATTGAATGCTTATGTCTTATAAATTTAGTAGGAAAGTATTCTAATGACTTGCTTATGACACCCCATAGAATATATTATGTTTAGTACCTTGGACACTGTAGCTTATTCACTTAAATCAAATTGCACATATGGTATGCACAGTCTGGTTAGCACAGTTAGTAAGGTGTTGGGTTTGCACAATGAAATTAAGACTGTCATTGGTTCGAATCCCATGTTATTATGTTTTTATTTTACTAGTGTGGTTTGTGGCTCTATAATATGAATGCCTATGTCTTTTAACAACAATAGTCAAGTCTTCCAATGTACTTTCTAGTGAAACCCAATAGATAGCTTTATTTTCTCTTTGTTTACTAAAATATTCAATGCTTATGTCTTTTAAATTTAATAGGAAAGTATTCTAATGACTTGCTTATGACACCCCATAGAATATATTATGTTTAGTACCTTGGACACTGTAGTTTATTCACTTAAATCTCTGATAAATTGTTTGTTTGGTATGCACAGTCTGGTTAGCACAGTTAATAATTTCTTGGGTTTGCGCTATCAAATTAAGACTGTCATTGGTTAGAATCCCATGTTATCATGTTTTTATTTAACTAGTGTGGTTTGTGGCTCTATAATATGAATGCCTATGTCTTTTAACAACAATAGTCAAGTCTTCCAATAGACTTTTTAGTGAAACCCAATAGATAGCTTTATTTTCTCTTTGTTTACTAAAATATTGAATGCTTATGTCTTATAAATTTAGTAGGAAAGTATTCTAATGACTTGCTTATGACACCCCATAGAATATATTATGTTTAGTACCTTGGACACTGTTGCTTATTCACTTAAATCTCTGATAAATTGCCTGTCTGGTATGCACGGTCTGGTTAGCACAGTTAGTAAGGTGTTGGGTTTCCACTATGAAATTAAGACTGTCATTGGTTCAAATCCCATGTTATCATGTTTTTATTTTACTAGTGTGGTTTGTGGCTCTATAATATGAATGCCTATGTCTTTTAACAACAATAGTCAAGTCTTCCAATGGACTTTTTAGTGAAACCCAATAGATAGCTTTATTTTTTCTTTGTTTACTAAAATATTGAATGATTATGTATTTTAAATTTAGTATGAAAGTATTCTAATGACTTGCTTATGACACCCCATAGAATAGATTATGTTTAGTACCTTGGACACTGTAGCTTATTCACTTAAATCTCTGATAAATTATGTGCCTGGTATGCACAGTCTGGTTAGCACAGTTAGTAAGGTGTTGGGTTTGCACTATCAAATTAAGACTGTCATTGGATCGAATTCCATGTTATCATGTTTTTATTTTACTCGTGTGGTTTGTGGCTCTATAATATGAATGCCTATGTCTTTTAACAACAATAGTCAAGTCTTCCAATGGACTTTTTAGTGAAACCCAATAGATAGCTTTATTTTCTCTTTGTTTACTCAAATATTGAATGCTTATGTCTTATTAATTTTGTAGGAAAGTATTCTAATGACTTGCTTATGACACCCCATAGAATATATTATGTTTAGTACCTTGGACACTGTAGCTTATTCACTTAAATCTCTGATAAATTGTACGCCTTGTATGCACGGTCTGGTTAGCACAGTTAGTAAGGTGTTGTGTTTGCACTATGAAATTAAGACTGTCATTGGTTCGAATCCCATGTTATCATGTTTTTATTTTACTAGTGTGGTTTGTGGCTCTATAATATGAATGCCTATGTCTTTTAACAACAATAGTCAAGTCTTCCAATGGACTTTTTAGTGAAACCCAATAGATAGCTTTATTTTCTCTTTGTTTACTAAAATATTGAATGATTATGTCTTTTAAATTTAGTAGGAAAGTATTCTAATGACTTGCTTATGACACCCCATAGAATATATTATGTTTAGTACCTTGGACACTGTAGCTTATTCACTTAAATCTCTGATATATTATGTGCGTGGTATGCACAGTCTGGTTAGCACAGTTAGTAAGGTGTTGGGATGCACTATCAAATTAAGTCTGTCATTGGATCGAATCCCATGTTATCATGTTTTTATTTTACTAGTGTGGTTTGTGGCTCTATAATATGAATGCCTATGTCTTTTAACAACAATAGTCAAGTATTCCAATGGACTTTTTAGTGAAACCCAATAGATAGTTTTATTTTCTCTTTGTTTACTCAAATATTGAATGCTTATGTCTTATTAATTTTGTAGGAAAGTATTCTAATGACTTGCTTATGACACCCCATAGAATATATTATGTTTAGTACCTTGGACACTGTAGCTTATTCACTTAAATCTCTGATAAATTGTACGCCTTGTATGCACGGTCTGGTTAGCACAGTTAGTAAGGTGTTGGGTTTGCACTATGAAATTAAGACTGTCATTGGTTCGAATCCCATGTTATCATGTTTTTATTTTACTAGTGTGGTTTGTGGCTCTATAATATGACTGCCTATGTCTTTTAACAACAACAGTCAAGTCTTCCAATAGACTTTTTAGTGAAACCCAATAGATAGCTTTATTTTCTCTTTGTTTACTAAAATATTGAATGCTTATGTCTTTTAAATTTAGTAGGAAAGTATTCTAATGACTTGCTTATGACACCCCATAGAATATATTATGTTTAGTACCTTGGACACTGTAGCTTATTCACTTAAATCTCTGATAAATTATGTACGTGGTATGCACAGTCTGGTTAGCACAGTTAGTAAGGTGTTGGGTTTGCACTATCAAATTAAGTCTGTCATTGGATCGAATCCCATGTTATCATGTTTTTATTTTACTAGTGTGGTTTGTGGCTCTATAATATGAATGCCTATGTCTTTTAACAACAATAGTCAAGTCTTCCAATGGACTTTTTAGTGAAACCCTATAGATAGCTTTATTTTCTCTTTGTTTACTCAAATATTGAATGCTTATGTCTTATTAATTTTGTAGGAAAGTATTCTAATGACTTGCTTATGACACCCCATAGAATATATAATGTTTAGTACCTTGGACACTGTAGCTTATTCACTAAAATCTCTAATAAATTGCATGCCTTTTATGCATGGTCTGGTTAGCACAGTTAGTAAGGTGTTGGGTTTCCACTATGAAATTAATACTGTCATTTTTTCGAATCCTATGGTATCATGTTTTTATTTTACTAGTGTGGTTTGTGGCTCTATAATATGAATGCCTATGTCTTTTAACAACAATAGTCAATTCTTCCAATGGACTTTTTAGTGAAACCCAATAGATAGCTTTATTTTCTCTTTGTTTACTAAAATATTGAATGATTATGTCTTTTAAATTTAGTAGGAAAGTATTCTAATGACTTGCTTATGACACCCCATAGAATATATTATGTTTAGTACCTTGGACACTGTAGCTTATTCACTTAAATCTCTGATAAATTATGTGCCTGGTATGCACAGTCTGGTTAGCACAGTTAGTAAGGTGTTGGGTTTGCACTATCAAATTAAGGCTGTCATTGGATCGAATCCCATGTTATCATGTTTTTATTTTACTAGTGTGGTTTGTGGCTCTATAATATGAATGCCTATGATTTTTAACAACAATAGTTAAGTCTTCCAATATACTTTTTAGTGAAACCCAATAGATAGCTTTATTTTCTCTTTGTTTACTAAAGTATTGAATGCTTATGTCTTATAAATTTAGTAGGAAAGTATTCTAATGACTTGCTTATGACACCCCATAGAATATATTATGTTTAGTACCTTGGACACTGTAGCTTATTCACTTAAATCAAATTGCACATATGGTATGCACAGTCTGGTTAGCACAGTTAGTAAGGTGTTGGGTTTGCACAATGAAATTAAGACTGTCATTGGTTTGAATCCCATGTTATTATGTTTTTATTTTACTAGTGTGGTTTGTGGCTCTATAATATGAATGCCTATGTCTTTTAACAACAATAGTCAAGTCTTCCAATGGACTTTTTAGTGAAACCCAATAGATAGCTTTATTTTCTCTTTGTTTACTAAAATATTCAATGCTTATATCTTTTAAATTTAGTAGGAAAGTATTCTAATGACTTGCTTATGACACCCCATAGAATATATTATGTTTAGTACCTTGGACACTGTAGTTTATTCACTTAAATCTCTGATAAATTGTTTGTTTGGTATGCACAGTCTGGTTAGCACAGTTAATAATTTCTTGGGTTTGCGCTATCAAATTAAGACTGTCATTGGTTCAAATCCCATGTTATCATGTTTTTATTTAACTAGTGTGGTTTTTGGCTCTATAATATGAATGCCTATGTCTTTTAACAACAATAGTCAAGTCTTCCAAAAGACTTTTTAGTGAAACCCAATAGATAGCTTTATTTTCTCTTTGTTTACTAAAATATTGAATGATTATGTATTTTAAATTTAGTATGAAAGTATTCTAATGACTTGCTTATGACACCCCATAGAATAGATTATGTTTAGTACCTTGGACACTGTAGCTTATTCACTTAAATCTCTGATAAATGATGTGCCTGGTATGCACAGTCTGGTTAGCAAAGTTAGTAAGGTGTTGGGTTTGCACTATCGAATTAAGGCTGTCATTGGATCGAATCCCATGTTATCATGTTTTTATTTTACTCGTGTGGTTTGTGGCTCTATAATATGAATGCCTATGTCTTTTAACAACAATAGTCAAGTCTTCCAATGGACTTTTTAGTGAAACCCAATAGATAGCTTTATTTTCTCTTTGTTTACTCAAATATTGAATGCTTATGTCTTATTAATTTTGTAGGAAAGTATTCTAATGACTTGCTTATGACACCCCATAGAATATATTATGTTTAGTACCTTGGACACTGTAGCTTATTCACTTAAATCTCTGATAAATTGGACGTCTTGTATGCACAGTCTGGTTAGCACAGTTAGTAAGGTGTTGTGTTTGCACTATGAAATTAAGACTGTCATTGGTTCGAATCCCATGTTATCATGTTTTTATTTTACTAGTGTGGTTTGTGGCTCTATAATATGAATGCCTATGTCTTTTAACAACAATAGTCAAGTCTTCCAATGGACTTTTTAGTGAAACCCAATAGATAGCTTTATTTTCTCTTTGTTTACTAAAATATTGAATGATTATGTCTTTTAAATTTAGTAGGAAAGTATTCTAATGACTTGCTTATGACACCCCATAGAATATATTATGTTTAGTACCTTGGACACTGTAGCTTATTCACTTAAATCTCTGATATATTATGTGCGTGGTATGCACAGTCTGGTTAGCACAGTTAGTAAGGTGTTGGGATGCACTATCAAATTAAGTCTGTCATTGGATCGAATCCCATGTTATCATGTTTTCATTTTACTAGTGTGGTTTGTGGCTGTATAATATGAATGCCTATGTCTTTTAACAACAATAGTCAAGTATTCCAATGGACATTTTAGTGAAACCCAATAGATAGTTTTATTTTCTCTTTGTTTACTAAAATATTGAATGCTTATGTCTTTTAATTTTGTAGGAAAGTATTCTAATGACTTGCTTATGACACCCCATAGAATATATTATGTTTAGTACCTTGGACACTGTAGCTTATTCACTTAAATCTCTGATAAATTGCACGTCTTGTATGCACGGTCTGCTTAGAACAGTTAGTAAGGTGTTTGGTTTGCACTATGAAATTAAGACTGTCATTGTTTCGAATCCCATGTTATCATGTTTTTATTTTACTAGTGTGGTTTGTGGCTCTATAATATGAATGCCTATGTCTTTTAACAACAATAGTCAAGTCTTCCAATACACTTTTTAGTGAAACCCAATAGATAGCTTTATTTTCTCTTTGTTTACTAAAATATTGAATGCTTATGTCTTTTAAATTTAGTAGGAAAGTATTCTAATGACTTGCTTATGACACCCCATAGAATATATTATGTTTAGTACCTTGGACACTGTAGCTTATTCACTTAAATTTCTGATAAATTATGTGCCTGGTATGCACAGTCTGGTTAGCACAGTTAGTAAGGTGTTGGGTTTGCACTATCAAATTAAGGCTGTCATTGGATCGAATCCCATGTTATCATGTTTTTATTTTACTAGTGTGGTTTGTGGCTCTATAATATGAATGCCTATGATTTTTAACAACAATAGTTAAGTCTTCCAATAGACTTTTTAGTGAAACCCAATAGATAGCTTTATTTTCTCTTTGTTTACTAAAGTATTGAATGCTTATGTCTTATAAATTTAGTAGGAAAGTATTCTAATGACTTGCTTATGACACCCCATAGAATATATTATGTTTAGTACCTTGGACACTGTAGCTTATTCACTTAAATCAAATTGCACATATGGTATGCACAGTCTGGTTAGCACAGTTAGTAAGGTGTTGGGTTTGCACAATGAAATTAAGACTGTCATTGGTTCGAATCCCATGTTATTATGTTTTTATTTTACTAGTGTGGTTTGTGGCTCTATAATATGAATGCCTATGTCTTTTAACAATAGTCAAGTCTTCCAATGGACTTTTTAGTGAAACCCAATAGAGATCTTTATTTTCTCTTTGTTTACTAAAATATTCAATGCTTATGTCTTTTAAATTTAGTAGAAAAGTATTCTAATGACTTGCTTATGACACCCCATAGAATATATTATGTTTAGTACCTTGGACACTGTAGTTTATTCACTTAAATCTCTGATAAATTGTTTGTTTGGTATGCACAGTCTGGTTAGCACAGTTAATAATTTCTTGGGTTTGTGCTATCAAATTAAGACTGTCATTGGTTCGAATCCCATGTTATTATGTTTTTATTTTACTAGTGTGGTTTGTGGCTCTATAATATGAATGCCTATGTCTTTTAACAACAATAGTCAAGTCTTCCAATACACTTTTTAGTGAAACCCAATAGATAGCTTTATTTTCTCTTTGTTTACTAAAATATTGAATGCTTATGTCTTTTAAATTTAGTAGGAAAGTATTCTAATGACTTGCTTATGACACCCCATAGAATATATTATGTTTAGTACCTTGGACACTGTAGCTTATTCACTTAAATCTCTGATAAATTGCCTGTCTGGTATGCACGGTCTGGTTAGCACAGTTAGTAAGGTGTTGGGTTTCCACTATGAAATTAAGACTGTCATTGGTTCAAATCCCATGTTATCATGTTTTTATTTTACTAGTGTGGTTTGTGGCTCTATAATATGAATGCCTATGTCTTTTAACAACAATAGTCAAGTCTTCCAATGGACTTTTTAGTGAAACCCAATAGATAGCTTTATTTTCTCTTTGTTTACTAAAATATTGAATGATTATGTCTTTTAAATTTAGTAGGAAAGTATTCTAATGACTT
The DNA here is from genome assembly GCF_028390025.1 of Pseudophryne corroboree. NCBI lineage: Eukaryota > Metazoa > Chordata > Amphibia > Anura > Myobatrachidae > Pseudophryne > Pseudophryne corroboree. The sequence goes on along the minus strand of NC_086449.1, from coordinate 664,157,251 downwards.
GCTTATGACACCCCATAGAATATATTATGTTTAGTACCTTGGACACTGTAGCTTATTCACTTAAATCTCTGATATATTATGTGCATGGTATGCACAGTCTGGTTAGCACAGTTAGTAAGGTGTTGGGATGCACTATCAAATTAAGTCTGTCATTGGATCGAATCCCATGTTATCATGTTTTTATTTTACTAGTGTGGTTTGTGGCTCTATAATATGAATGCCTATGTCTTTTAACAACAATAGTCAAGTATTCCAATGGACTTTTTAGTGAAACCCAATAGATAGTTTTATTTTCTCTTTGTTTACTCAAATATTGAATGCTTATGTCTTATTAATTTTGTAGGAAAGTATTCTAATGACTTGCTTATGACACCCCATAGAATATATTATGTTTAGTACCTTGGACACTGTAGCTTATTCACTTAAATCTCTGATAAATTGCACGTCTTGTATGCACGGTCTGGTTAGCACAGTTAGTAAGGTGTTGGGTTTGCACTATGAAATTAAGACTGTCATTGGTTCGAATCCCATGTTATCATATTTTTATTTTACTAGTGTGGTTTGTGGCTCTATAATATGAATGCCTATGTCTTTTAACAACAATAGTCAAGTCTTCCAATAGACTTTTTAGTGAAACCCAATAGATAGCTTTATTTTCTCTTTGTTTACTCAAATATTGAATGCTTATGTCTTTTAAATTTAGTAGGAAAGTATTCTAATGACTTGCTTATGACACCCCATAGAATATATTATGTTTAGTACCTTGGACACTGTAGCTTATTCACTTAAATCTCTGATAAATTGCATGTCTGGTATGCACAGTCTGGTTAGCACAGTTAGTAAGGTGTTGGGTTTGCACTATCAAATTAAGTCTGTCATTGGATCGAATCCCATGTTATCATGTTTTTATTTTACTAGTGTGGTTTGTGGCTCTATAATATGAATGCCTTTGTCTTTTAACAACAATAGTCAAGTCTTCCAATGGACTTTTTAGTGAAACCCAATAGATAGCTTTATTTTCTCTTTGATTACTCAAATATTGAATGCTTATGTCTTATTAATTTTGTAGGAAAGTATTCTAATGACTTGCTTATGACACCCCATAGAATATATAATGTTTAGTACCTTGGACACTGTAGCTTATTCACTAAAATCTCTAATAAATTGCATGTCTTTTATGCATGGTCTGGTTAGCACAGTTAGTAAGGTGTTGGGTTTCCACTATGAAATTAATACTGTCATTGGTTCGAATCCTATGGTATCATGTTTTTATTTTACTAGTGTGGTTTGTGGCTCTATAATATGAATGCCTATGTCTTTTAACAACAATAGTCAATTCTTCCAATGGACTTTTTAGTGAAACCCAATAGATAGCTTTATTTTCTCTTTGTTTACTAAAATATTGAATGATTATGTCTTTTAAATTTAGTAGGAAAGTATTCTAATGACTTGCTTATGACACCCCATAGAATATATTATGTTTAGTACCTTGGACACTGTAGCTTATTCACTTAAATCTCTGATAAATTATGTGCCTGGTATTCACAGTCTGGTTAGCACAGTTAGTAAGGTGTTGGGTTTGCACTATCAAATTTAGGCTGTCATTGGATCGAATCCCATGTTATCATGTTTTTATTTTACTAGTGTGGTTTGTGGCTCTATAATATGAATGCCTATGATTTTTAACAACAATAGTTAAGTCTTCCAATAGACTTTTTAGTGAAACCCAATAGATAGCTTTATTTTCTCTTTGTTTACTAAAGTATTGAATGCTTATGTCTTTTAAATTTAGTAGGAAAGTATTCTAATGACTTGCTTATGACACCCCATAGAATATATTATGTTTAGTACCTTGGACACTGTAGCTTATTCACTTAAATCAAATTGCACATATGGTATGCACAGTCTGGTTAGCACAGTTAGTAAGGTGTTGGGTTTGCACAATGAAATTAAGACTGTCATTGGTTCGAATCCCATGTTATTATGTTTTTATTTTACTAGTGTGGTTTGTGGCTCTATAATATGAATGCCTATGTCTTTTAACAACAATAGTCAAGTCTTCCAATGGACTTTTTAGTGAAACCCAATAGATAGCTTTATTTTCTCTTTGTTTACTAAAATATTCAATGCTTATGTCTTTTAAATTTAGTAGGAAAGTATTCTAATGACTTGCTTATGACACCCCATAGAATATATTATGTTTAGTACCTTGGACACTGTAGTTTATTCACTTAAATCTCTGATAAATTGTTTGTTTGGTATGCACAGTCTGGTTAGCACAGTTAATAATTTCTTGGGTTTGTGCTATCAAATTAAGACTGTCATTGGTTCGAATCCCATGTTATCATGTTTTTATTTAACTAGTGTGGTTTGTGGCTCTATAATATGAATGCCTATGTCTTTTAACAACAATAGTCAAGTCTTCCAATAGACTTTTTAGTGAAACCCAATAGATAGCTTTATTTTCTCTTTGTTTACTAAAATATTGAATGCTTATGTCTTATAAATTTAGTAGGAAAGTATTCTAATGACTTGCTTATGACACCCCATAGAATATATTATGTTTAGTACCTTGGACACTGTAGCTTATTCACTTAAATCTCTGATAAATTGCCTGTCTGGTATGCACGGTCTGGTTAGCACAGTTAGTAAGGTGTTGGGTTTCCACTATGAAATTAAGACTGTCATTGGTTCAAATCCCATGTTATCATGTTTTTATTTTACTAGTGTGGTTTGTGGCTCTATAATATGAATGCCTATGTCTTTTAACAACAATAGTCAAGTCTTCCAATGGACTTTTTAGTGAAACCCAATAGATAGCTTTATTTTCTCTTTGTTTACTAAAATATTGAATGATTATGTCTTTTAAATTGCACATATGGTATGCACAGTCTGGTTAGCACAGTTAGTAAGGTGTTGGGTTTGCACAATGAAATTAAGACTGTCATTGGTTCGAATCCCATGTTATTATGTTTTTATTTTACTAGTGTGGTTTGTGGCTCTATAATATGAATGCCTATGTCTTTTAACAACAATAGTCAAGTCTTCCAATGGACTTTTTAGTGAAACCCAATAGATAGCTTTATTTTCTCTTTGTTTACTAAAATATTCAATGCTTATGTCTTTTAAATTTAGTAGGAAAGTATTCTAATGACTTGCTTATGACACCCCATAGAATATATTATGTTTAGTACCTGGGACACTGTAGCTTATTCACTTAAATCTCTGATAAATTATGTGCTTGGTATGCACAGTCTGGTTAACACAGTTAGTAAGGTGTTGGGTTTGCACTATCAAATTAAGTCTGTCATTGGATTGAATCCCATGTTATCATGTTTTTATTTTACTAGTGTGGTTTGTTGCTCTATAATATGAATGCCTATGTCTTTTAACAACAATAGTCAAGTATTCCAATGGACTTTTTAGTGAAACCCAATAGATAGTTTTATTTTCTCTTTGTTTACTAAAATATTGAATGCTTATGTCTTATTAATTTTGTAGGAAAGTATTCTAATGACTTGCTTATGACACCCCATAGAATATATTATGTTTAGTACCTTGGACACTGTAGCTTATTCACTTAAATCTCTGATAAATTGCATGTCTTGTGAGCATGGTCTGCTTAGAACAGTTAGTAAGGTGTTAGGTTTGCACTATGAAATTAAGACTGTCATTGGTTCGAATCCCATGTTATCATGTTTTTATTTTACTAGTGTGGTTTGTGGCTCTATAATATGAATGCCTATGTCTTTTAACAACAATAGTCAAGTCTTCCAATACACTTTTTAGTGAAACCCAATAGATATCTTTATTTTCTCTTTGTTTACTAAAATATTGAATGCTTATGTCTTTTAAATTTAGTAGGAAAGTATTCTAATGACTTGCTTATGACACCCCATAGAATATATTATGTTTAGTACCTTGGACACTGTAGCTTATTCACTTAAATCTCTGATATATTATGCGCGTGGTATGCACAGTCTGGTTAGCACAGTTAGTAAGGTGTTGGGATGCACTATCAAATTAAGTCTGTCATTGGATCGAATCCCATGTTATCATGTTTTTATTTTACTAGTGTGGTTTGTGGCTCTATAATATGAATGCCTATGTCTTTTAACAACAATAGTCAAGTATTCCAATGGACTTTTTAGTGAAACCCAATAGATAGTTTTATTTTCTCTTTGTTTACTCAAATATTGAATGCTTATGTCTTATTAATTTTGTAGGAAAGTATTCTAATGACTTGCTTATGACACCCCATAGAATATATTATGTTTAGTACCTTGGACACTGTAGCTTATTCACTTAAATCTCTGATAAATTGCACGTCTTGTATGCACGGTCTGGTTAGCACAGTTAGTAAGGTGTTGGGTTTGCACTATGAAATTAAGAGTGTCATTGGTTCGAATCCCATGTTATCATGTTTTTATTTTACTAGTGTGGTTTGTGGCTCTATAATATGAATGCCTATGTTTTTTAACAACAATAGTCAAGTCTTCCAATAGACTTTTTAGTGAAACCCAATAGATAGCTTTATTTTCTCTTTGTTTACTAAAATATTGAATGCTTATGTCTTTTAAATTTAGTAGGAAAGTATTCTAATGACTTGCTTATGACACCCCATAGAATATATAATGTTTAGTACCTTGGACACTGTAGCTTATTCACTAAAATCTCTAATAAATTGCATGTCTTTTATGCATGGTCTGGTTAGCACAGTTAGTAAGGTGTTGTGTTTCCACTATGAAATTAATACTGTCATTGGTTCGAATCCTATGGTATCATGTTTTTATTTTACTAGTGTGGTTTGTGGCTCTATAATATGAATGCCTATGTCTTTTAACAACAATAGTCAATTCTTCCAATGGACTTTTTAGTGAAACCCAATAGATAGCTTTATTTTCTCTTTGTTTACTAAAATATTGAATGATTATGTCTTTTAAATTTAGTAGGAAAGTATTCTAATGACTTGCTTATGACACCCCATAGAATATATTATGTTTAGTACCTTGGACACTGTAGCTTATTCACTTAAATCTCTGATAAATTATGTGCCTGGTATGCACAGTCTGGTTAGCACAGTTAGTAAGGTGGTGGGTTTGCACTATCAAATTAAGGCTGTCATTGGATCGAAACCCATGTTATCATGTTTTTATTTTACTAGTGTGGTTTGTGGCTCTATAATATGAATGCCTATGATTTTTAACAACAATAGTTAAGTCTTCCAATAGACTTTTTAGTGAAACCCAATAGATAGCTTTATTTTCTCTTTGTTTACTAAAGTATTGAATGCTTATGTCTTATAAATTTAGTAGGAAAGTATTCTAATGACTTGCTTATGACACCCCATAGAATATATTATGTTTAGTACCTTGGACACTGTAGCTTATTCACTTAAATCAAATTGCACATATGGTATGCACAGTCTGGTTAGCACAGTAAGTAAGGTGTTGGGTTTGCACAATGAAATTGAGACTGTCATTGGTTCAAATCCCATGTTATTATGTTTTTATTTTACTAGTGTGGTTTGTGGCTCTATAATATGAATGCCTATGTCTTTTAACAACAATAGTCAAGTCTTCCAATGGACTTTTTAGTGAAACCCAATAGATAGCTTTATTTTCTCTTTGTTTACTAAAATATTCAATGCTTATGTCTTTTAAATTTAGTAGGAAAGTATTCTAATGACTTGCTTATGACACCCCATAGAATATATTATGTTTAGTACCTTGGACACTGTAGTTTATTCACTTAAATCTCTGATAAATTGTTTGTTTGGTATGCACAGTCTGGTTAGCACAGTTAATAATTTCTTGGGTTTGTGCTATCAAATTAAGACTGTCATTTGTTCGAATCCCATGTTATCATGTTTTTATTTAACTAGTGTGGTTTGTGGCTCTATAATATGAATGCCTATGTCTTTTAACAACAATAGTCAAGTCTTCCAATAGACTTTTTAGTGAAACCCAATAGATAGCTTTATTTTCTCTTTGTTTACTAAAATATTGAATGCTTATGTCTTATAAATTTAGTAGGAAAGTATTCTAATGACTTGCTTATGACACCCCATAGAATATATTATGTTTAGTACCTTGGACACTGTAGCTTATTCACTTAAATCTCTGATAAATTGCCTGTCTGGTATGCACGGTCTGGTTAGCACAGTTAGTAAGGTGTTGGGTTTCCACTATGAAATTAAGACTGTCATTGGTTCAAATCCCATGTTATCATGTTTTTATTTTACTAGTGTGGTTTGTGGCTCTATAATATGAATGCCTATGTCTTTTAACAACAATAGTCAAGTCTTCCAATGGACTTTTTAGTGAAACCCAATAGATAGCTTTATTTTCTCTTTGTTTACTAAAATATTGAATGATTATGTCTTTTAAATTTAGTAGGAAAGTATTCTAATGACTTGCTTATGACACCCCATAGAATATATTATGTTTAGTACCTTGGACACTGTAGCTTATTCACTTAAATCTCTGATATATTATGTGCGTGGTATGCACAGTCTGGTTAGCACAGTTAGTAAGGTGTTGGGATGCACTATCAAATTAAGTCTGTCATTGGATCGAATCCCATGTTATCATGTTTTCATTTTACTAGTGTGGTTTGTGGCTGTATAATATGAATGCCTATGTCTTTTAACAACAATAGTCAAGTATTCCAATGGACATTTTAGTGAAACCCAATAGATAGTTTTATTTTCTCTTTGTTTACTAAAATATTGAATGCTTATGTCTTATTAATTTTGTAGGAAAGTATTCTAATGACTTGCTTATGACACCCCATAGAATATATTATGTTTAGTACCTTGGACACTGTAGCTTATTCACTTAAATCTCTGATAAATTGCACGTCTTGTATGCACTGTCTGCTTAGAACAGTTAGTAAGGTGTTTGGTTTGCACTATGAAATTAAGACTGTCATTGTTTCGAATCCCATGTTATCATGTTTTTATTTTACTAGTGTGGTTTGTGGCTCTATAATATGAATGCCTATGTCTTTTAACAACAATAGTCAAGTCTTCCAATACACTTTTTAGTGAAACCCAATAGATAGCTTTATTTTCTCTTTGTTTACTCAAATATTGAATGCTTATGTCTTATACATTTAGTTGAAAAGTATTCTAATGACTTGCTTATGATACCCCATAGAATATATTATGTTTAGTACCTTGGACACTGTAGCATATTCACTTAAATCTCTGATAAATTATGTACCTGGTATGCACAGTCTGGTTAGCACAGTTAGTAAGGTGTTGGGTTTGCACTATCAAATTAAGGCTGTCATTGGATCGAATCCTATGTTATCATGTTTTTATTTTACTAGTGTGGTTTGTGGCTCTATAATATGAATGCCTATGTCTTTTAACAACAATAGTCAAGTCTTCCAATGGACTTTTTAGTGAAACCCAATAGATAGCTTTATTTTCTCTTTGTTTACTCAAATATTGAATGCTTATGTCTTATAAATTTAGTTGAAAAGTATTCTAATGACTTGCTTATGATACCCCATAGAATATATTATGTTTAGTACCTTGGACACTGTAGCTTATTCACTTAAATCTCTGATAAATTGCATGTCTGGTATGCACAGTCTGGTTAGCACAGTTAGTAAGGTGTTGGGTTTCCACTAAGAAATTAAGACTGTCATTGGTTTGAATCCCATGTTATCATGTTTTTATTTTACTAGTGTGGTTTGTGGCTCTATAATATGAATGCCTATGTCTTTTAACAACAATAGTCAAGTCTTCCAATAGACTTTTTAGTGAAACCCAATAGATAGCTTTATTTTCTCTTTGTTTACTAAAATATTGAATGCTTATGTCTTATAAATTTAGTTGAAAAGTATTCTAATGACTTGCTTATGATACCCCATAGAATATATTATGTTTAGTACCTTGGACACTGTAGCTTATTCACTAAAATCTCTAATAAATTGCATGTCTTTTATGCATGGTCTGGTTAGCACAGTTATTAAGGTGTTGGGTTTCCACTATGAAATTAATACTGTCATTGGTTTGAATCCTATGGTATCATGTTTTTATTTTACTAGTGTGGTTTGTGGCTCTATAATATGAATGCCTATGTCTTTTAACAACAATAGTCAATTCTTCCAATGGACTTTTTAGTGAAACCCAATAGATAGCTTTATTTTCTCTTTGTTTACTAAAATATTGAATGATTATGTCTTTTAAATTTAGTAGGAAAGTATTCTAATGACTTGCTTATGACACCCCATAGAATATATTATGTTTAGTACCTTGGACACTGTAGCTTATTCACTTAAATCTCTGATAAATTATGTGCCTGGTATGCACAGTCTGGTTAGCACAGTTAGTAAGGTGTTGGGTTTGCACTATCAAATTAAGGCTGTCATTGGATCGAATCCCATGTTATCATGTTTTTATTTTACTAGTGTGGTTTGTGGCTCTATAATATGAATGCCTATGATTTTTAACAACAATAGTTAAGTCTTCCAATAGACTTTTTAGTGAAACCCAATAGATAGCTTTATTTTCTCTTTGTTTACTAAAGTATTGAATGCTTATGTCTTATAAATTTAGTAGGAAAGTATTCTAATGACTTGCTTATGACACCCCATAGAATATATTATGTTTAGTACCTTGGACACTGTAGTTTATTCACTTAAATCTCTGATAAATTGTTTGTTTGGTATGCACAGTCTGGTTAGCACAGTTAATAATTTCTTGGGTTTGCGCTATCAAATTAAGACTGTCATTGGTTAGAATCCCATGTTATCATGTTTTTATTTAACTAGTGTGGTTTGTGGCTCTATAATATGAATGCCTATGTCTTTTAACAACAATAGTCAAGTCTTCCAATAGACTTTTTAGTGAAACCCAATAGATAGCTTTATTTTCTCTTTGTTTACTAAAATATTGAATGCTTATGTCTTATAAATTTAGTAGGAAAGTATTCTAATGACTTGCTTATGACACCCCATAGAATATATTATGTTTAGTACCTTGGACACTGTTGCTTATTCACTTAAATCTCTGATAAATTGCCTGTCTGGTATGCACGGTCTGGTTAGCACAGTTAGTAAGGTGTTGGGTTTCCACTATGAAATTAAGACTGTCATTGGTTCAAATCCCATGTTATCATGTTTTTATTTTACTAGTGTGGTTTGTGGCTCTATAATATGAATGCCTATGTCTTTTAACAACAATAGTCAAGTCTTCCAATGGACTTTTTAGTGAAACCCAATAGATAGCTTTATTTTTTCTTTGTTTACTAAAATATTGAATGATTATGTATTTTAAATTTAGTATGAAAGTATTCTAATGACTTGCTTATGACACCCCATAGAATAGATTATGTTTAGTACCTTGGACACTGTAGCTTATTCACTTAAATCTCTGATAAATTATGTGCCTGGTATGCACAGTCTGGTTAGCACAGTTAGTAAGGTGTTGGGTTTGCACTATCAAATTAAGACTGTCATTGGATCGAATTCCATGTTATCATGTTTTTATTTTACTCGTGTGGTTTGTGGCTCTATAATATGAATGCCTATGTCTTTTAACAACAATAGTCAAGTCTTCCAATGGACTTTTTAGTGAAACCCAATAGATAGCTTTATTTTCTCTTTGTTTACTCAAATATTGAATGCTTATGTCTTATTAATTTTGTAGGAAAGTATTCTAATGACTTGCTTATGACACCCCATAGAATATATTATGTTTAGTACCTTGGACACTGTAGCTTATTCACTTAAATCTCTGATAAATTGTACGCCTTGTATGCACGGTCTGGTTAGCACAGTTAGTAAGGTGTTGTGTTTGCACTATGAAATTAAGACTGTCATTGGTTCGAATCCCATGTTATCATGTTTTTATTTTACTAGTGTGGTTTGTGGCTCTATAATATGAATGCCTATGTCTTTTAACAACAATAGTCAAGTCTTCCAATGGACTTTTTAGTGAAACCCAATAGATAGCTTTATTTTCTCTTTGTTTACTAAAATATTGAATGATTATGTCTTTTAAATTTAGTAGGAAAGTATTCTAATGACTTGCTTATGACACCCCATAGAATATATTATGTTTAGTACCTTGGACACTGTAGCTTATTCACTTAAATCTCTGATATATTATGTGCGTGGTATGCACAGTCTGGTTAGCACAGTTAGTAAGGTGTTGGGATGCACTATCAAATTAAGTCTGTCATTGGATCGAATCCCATGTTATCATGTTTTTATTTTACTAGTGTGGTTTGTGGCTCTATAATATGAATGCCTATGTCTTTTAACAACAATAGTCAAGTATTCCAATGGACTTTTTAGTGAAACCCAATAGATAGTTTTATTTTCTCTTTGTTTACTCAAATATTGAATGCTTATGTCTTATTAATTTTGTAGGAAAGTATTCTAATGACTTGCTTATGACACCCCATAGAATATATTATGTTTAGTACCTTGGACACTGTAGCTTATTCACTTAAATCTCTGATAAATTGCACGTCTTGTATGCACGGTCTGGTTAGCACAGTTAGTAAGGTGTTGGGTTTGCACTATGAAATTAAGACTGTCATTGGTTCGAATCCCATGTTATCATGTTTTTATTTTACTAGTGTGGTTTGTGGCTCTATAATATGACTGCCTATGTCTTTTAACAACAACAGTCAAGTCTTCCAATAGACTTTTTAGTGAAACCCAATAGATAGCTTTATTTTCTCTTTGTTTACTAAAATATTGAATGCTTATGTCTTTTAAATTTAGTAGGAAAGTATTCTAATGACTTGCTTATGACACCCCATAGAATATATTATGTTTAGTACCTTGGACACTGTAGCTTATTCACTTAAATCTCTGATAAATTATGTACGTGGTATGCACAGTCTGGTTAGCACAGTTAGTAAGGTGTTGGGTTTGCACTATCAAATTAAGTCTGTCATTGGATCGAATCCCATGTTATCATGTTTTTATTTTACTAGTGTGGTTTGTGGCTCTATAATATGAATGCCTATGTCTTTTAACAACAATAGTCAAGTCTTCCAATGGACTTTTTAGTGAAACCCAATAGATAGCTTTATTTTCTCTTTGTTTACTCAAATATTGAATGCTTATGTCTTATTAATTTTGTAGGAAAGTATTCTAATGACTTGCTTATGACACCCCATAGAATATATAATGTTTAGTACCTTGGACACTGTAGCTTATTCACTAAAATCTCTAATAAATTGCATGCCTTTTATGCATGGTCTGGTTAGCACAGTTAGTAAGGTGTTGGGTTTCCACTATGAAATTAATACTGTCATTTTTTCGAATCCTATGGTATCATGTTTTTATTTTACTAGTGTGGTTTGTGGCTCTATAATATGAATGCCTATGTCTTTTAACAACAATAGTCAATTCTTCCAATGGACTTTTTAGTGAAACCCAATAGATAGCTTTATTTTCTCTTTGTTTACTAAAATATTGAATGATTATGTCTTTTAAATTTAGTAGGAAAGTATTCTAATGACTTGCTTATGACACCCCATAGAATATATTATGTTTAGTACCTTGGACACTGTAGCTTATTCACTTAAATCTCTGATAAATTATGTGCCTGGTATGCACAGTCTGGTTAGCACAGTTAGTAAGGTGTTGGGTTTGCACTATCAAATTAAGGCTGTCATTGGATCGAATCCCATGTTATCATGTTTTTATTTTACTAGTGTGGTTTGTGGCTCTATAATATGAATGCCTATGATTTTTAACAACAATAGTTAAGTCTTCCAATATACTTTTTAGTGAAACCCAATAGATAGCTTTATTTTCTCTTTGTTTACTAAAGTATTGAATGCTTATGTCTTATAAATTTAGTAGGAAAGTATTCTAATGACTTGCTTATGACACCCCATAGAATATATTATGTTTAGTACCTTGGACACTGTAGCTTATTCACTTAAATCAAATTGCACATATGGTATGCACAGTCTGGTTAGCACAGTTAGTAAGGTGTTGGGTTTGCACAATGAAATTAAGACTGTCATTGGTTTGAATCCCATGTTATTATGTTTTTATTTTACTAGTGTGGTTTGTGGCTCTATAATATGAATGCCTATGTCTTTTAACAACAATAGTCAAGTCTTCCAATGGACTTTTTAGTGAAACCCAATAGATAGCTTTATTTTCTCTTTGTTTACTAAAATATTCAATGCTTATATCTTTTAAATTTAGTAGGAAAGTATTCTAATGACTTGCTTATGACACCCCATAGAATATATTATGTTTAGTACCTTGGACACTGTAGTTTATTCACTTAAATCTCTGATAAATTGTTTGTTTGGTATGCACAGTCTGGTTAGCACAGTTAATAATTTCTTGGGTTTGCGCTATCAAATTAAGACTGTCATTGGTTCAAATCCCATGTTATCATGTTTTTATTTAACTAGTGTGGTTTTTGGCTCTATAATATGAATGCCTATGTCTTTTAACAACAATAGTCAAGTCTTCCAAAAGACTTTTTAGTGAAACCCAATAGATAGCTTTATTTTCTCTTTGTTTACTAAAATATTGAATGATTATGTATTTTAAATTTAGTATGAAAGTATTCTAATGACTTGCTTATGACACCCCATAGAATAGATTATGTTTAGTACCTTGGACACTGTAGCTTATTCACTTAAATCTCTGATAAATGATGTGCCTGGTATGCACAGTCTGGTTAGCAAAGTTAGTAAGGTGTTGGGTTTGCACTATCGAATTAAGGCTGTCATTGGATCGAATCCCATGTTATCATGTTTTTATTTTACTCGTGTGGTTTGTGGCTCTATAATATGAATGCCTATGTCTTTTAACAACAATAGTCAAGTCTTCCAATGGACTTTTTAGTGAAACCCAATAGATAGCTTTATTTTCTCTTTGTTTACTAAAATATTGAATGCTTATGTCTTATAAATTTAGTAGGAAAGTATTCTAATGACTTGCTTATGACACCCCATAGAATATATTATGTTTAGTACCTTGGACACTGTTGCTTATTCACTTAAATCTCTGATAAATTGCCTGTCTGGTATGCACGGTCTGGTTAGCACAGTTAGTAAGGTGTTGGGTTTCCACTATGAAATTAAGACTGTCATTGGTTCAAATCCCATGTTATCATGTTTTTATTTTACTAGTGTGGTTTGTGGCTCTATAATATGAATGCCTATGTCTTTTAACAACAATAGTCAAGTCTTCCAATGGACTTTTTAGTGAAACCCAATAGATAGCTTTATTTTTTCTTTGTTTACTAAAATATTGAATGATTATGTATTTTAAATTTAGTATGAAAGTATTCTAATGACTTGCTTATGACACCCCATAGAATAGATTATGTTTAGTACCTTGGACACTGTAGCTTATTCACTTAAATCTCTGATAAATTATGTGCCTGGTATGCACAGTCTGGTTAGCACAGTTAGTAAGGTGTTGGGTTTGCACTATCAAATTAAGACTGTCATTGGATCGAATTCCATGTTATCATGTTTTTATTTTACTCGTGTGGTTTGTGGCTCTATAATATGAATGCCTATGTCTTTTAACAACAATAGTCAAGTCTTCCAATGGACTTTTTAGTGAAACCCAATAGATAGCTTTATTTTCTCTTTGTTTACTCAAATATTGAATGCTTATGTCTTATTAATTTTGTAGGAAAGTATTCTAATGACTTGCTTATGACACCCCATAGAATATATTATGTTTAGTACCTTGGACACTGTAGCTTATTCACTTAAATCTCTGATAAATTGTACGCCTTGTATGCACGGTCTGGTTAGCACAGTTAGTAAGGTGTTGTGTTTGCACTATGAAATTAAGACTGTCATTGGTTCGAATCCCATGTTATCATGTTTTTATTTTACTAGTGTGGTTTGTGGCTCTATAATATGAATGCCTATGTCTTTTAACAACAATAGTCAAGTCTTCCAATGGACTTTTTAGTGAAACCCAATAGATAGCTTTATTTTCTCTTTGTTTACTAAAATATTGAATGATTATGTCTTTTAAATTTAGTAGGAAAGTATTCTAATGACTTGCTTATGACACCCCATAGAATATATTATGTTTAGTACCTTGGACACTGTAGCTTATTCACTTAAATCTCTGATATATTATGTGCGTGGTATGCACAGTCTGGTTAGCACAGTTAGTAAGGTGTTGGGATGCACTATCAAATTAAGTCTGTCATTGGATCGAATCCCATGTTATCATGTTTTTATTTTACTAGTGTGGTTTGTGGCTCTATAATATGAATGCCTATGTCTTTTAACAACAATAGTCAAGTATTCCAATGGACTTTTTAGTGAAACCCAATAGATAGTTTTATTTTCTCTTTGTTTACTCAAATATTGAATGCTTATGTCTTATTAATTTTGTAGGAAAGTATTCTAATGACTTGCTTATGACACCCCATAGAATATATTATGTTTAGTACCTTGGACACTGTAGCTTATTCACTTAAATCTCTGATAAATTGCACGTCTTGTATGCACGGTCTGGTTAGCACAGTTAGTAAGGTGTTGGGTTTGCACTATGAAATTAAGACTGTCATTGGTTCGAATCCCATGTTATCATGTTTTTATTTTACTAGTGTGGTTTGTGGCTCTATAATATGACTGCCTATGTCTTTTAACAACAACAGTCAAGTCTTCCAATAGACTTTTTAGTGAAACCCAATAGATAGCTTTATTTTCTCTTTGTTTACTAAAATATTGAATGCTTATGTCTTTTAAATTTAGTAGGAAAGTATTCTAATGACTTGCTTATGACACCCCATAGAATATATTATGTTTAGTACCTTGGACACTGTAGCTTATTCACTTAAATCTCTGATAAATTATGTACGTGGTATGCACAGTCTGGTTAGCACAGTTAGTAAGGTGTTGGGTTTGCACTATCAAATTAAGTCTGTCATTGGATCGAATCCCATGTTATCATGTTTTTATTTTACTAGTGTGGTTTGTGGCTCTATAATATGAATGCCTATGTCTTTTAACAACAATAGTCAAGTCTTCCAATGGACTTTTTAGTGAAACCCAATAGATAGCTTTATTTTCTCTTTGTTTACTCAAATATTGAATGCTTATGTCTTATTAATTTTGTAGGAAAGTATTCTAATGACTTGCTTATGACACCCCATAGAATATATAATGTTTAGTACCTTGGACACTGTAGCTTATTCACTAAAATCTCTAATAAATTGCATGCCTTTTATGCATGGTCTGGTTAGCACAGTTAGTAAGGTGTTGGGTTTCCACTATGAAATTAATACTGTCATTTTTTCGAATCCTATGGTATCATGTTTTTATTTTACTAGTGTGGTTTGTGGCTCTATAATATGAATGCCTATGTCTTTTAACAACAATAGTCAATTCTTCCAATGGACTTTTTAGTGAAACCCAATACATAGCTTTATTTTCTCTTTGTTTACTAAAATATTGAATGATTATGTCTTTTAAATTTAGTAGGAAAGTATTCTAATGACTTGCTTATGACACCCCATAGAATATATTATGTTTAGTACCTTGGACACTGTAGCTTATTCACTTAAATCTCTGATAAATTATGTGCCTGGTATGCACAGTCTGGTTAGCACAGTTAGTAAGGTGTTGGGTTTGCACTATCAAATTAAGGCTGTCATTGGATCGAATCCCATGTTATCATGTTTTTATTTTACTAGTGTGGTTTGTGGCTCTATAATATGAATGCCTATGATTTTTAACAACAATAGTTAAGTCTTCCAATATACTTTTTAGTGAAACCCAATAGATAGCTTTATTTTCTCTTTGTTTACTAAAGTATTGAATGCTTATGTCTTATAAATTTAGTAGGAAAGTATTCTAATGACTTGCTTATGACACCCCATAGAATATATTATGTTTAGTACCTTGGACACTGTAGCTTATTCACTTAAATCAAATTGCACATATGGTATGCACAGTCTGGTTAGCACAGTTAGTAAGGTGTTGGGTTTGCACAATGAAATTAAGACTGTCATTGGTTTGAATCCCATGTTATTATGTTTTTATTTTACTAGTGTGGTTTGTGGCTCTATAATATGAATGCCTATGTCTTTTAACAACAATAGTCAAGTCTTCCAATGGACTTTTTAGTGAAACCCAATAGATAGCTTTATTTTCTCTTTGTTTACTAAAATATTCAATGCTTATATCTTTTAAATTTAGTAGGAAAGTATTCTAATGACTTGCTTATGACACCCCATAGAATATATTATGTTTAGTACCTTGGACACTGTAGTTTATTCACTTAAATCTCTGATAAATTGTTTGTTTGGTATGCACAGTCTGGTTAGCACAGTTAATAATTTCTTGGGTTTGCGCTATCAAATTAAGACTGTCATTGGTTCAAATCCCATGTTATCATGTTTTTATTTAACTAGTGTGGTTTTTGGCTCTATAATATGAATGCCTATGTCTTTTAACAACAATAGTCAAGTCTTCCAAAAGACTTTTTAGTGAAACCCAATAGATAGCTTTATTTTCTCTTTGTTTACTAAAATATTGAATGATTATGTATTTTAAATTTAGTATGAAAGTATTCTAATGACTTGCTTATGACACCCCATAGAATAGATTATGTTTAGTACCTTGGACACTGTAGCTTATTCACTTAAATCTCTGATAAATGATGTGCCTGGTATGCACAGTCTGGTTAGCAAAGTTAGTAAGGTGTTGGGTTTGCACTATCGAATTAAGGCTGTCATTGGATCGAATCCCATGTTATCATGTTTTTATTTTACTCGTGTGGTTTGTGGCTCTATAATATGAATGCCTATGTCTTTTAACAACAATAGTCAAGTCTTCCAATGGACTTTTTAGTGAAACCCAATAGATAGCTTTATTTTCTCTTTGTTTACTCAAATATTGAATGCTTATGTCTTATTAATTTTGTAGGAAAGTATTCTAATGACTTGCTTATGACACCCCATAGAATATATTATGTTTAGTACCTTGGACACTGTAGCTTATTCACTTAAATCTCTGATAAATTGGACGTCTTGTATGCACAGTCTTGTTAGCACAGTTAGTAAGGTGTTGTGTTTGCACTATGAAATTAAGACTGTCATTGGTTCGAATCCCATGTTATCATGTTTTTATTTTACTAGTGTGGTTTGTGGCTCTATAATATGAATGCCTATGTCTTTTAACAACAATAGTCAAGTCTTCCAATGGACTTTTTAGTGAAACCCAATAGATAGCTTTATTTTCTCTTTGTTTACTAAAATATTGAATGATTATGTCTTTTAAATTTAGTAGGAAAGTATTCTAATGACTTGCTTATGACACCCCATAGAATATATTATGTTTAGTACCTTGGACACTGTAGCTTATTCACTTAAATCTCTGATATATTATGTGCGTGGTATGCACAGTCTGGTTAGCACAGTTAGTAAGGTGTTGGGATGCACTATCAAATTAAGTCTGTCATTGGATCGAATCCCATGTTATCATGTTTTCATTTTACTAGTGTGGTTTGTGGCTGTATAATATGAATGCCTATGTCTTTTAACAACAATAGTCAAGTATTCCAATGGACATTTTAGTGAAACCCAATAGATAGTTTTATTTTCTCTTTGTTTACTAAAATATTGAATGCTTATGTCTTTTAATTTTGTAGGAAAGTATTCTAATGACTTGCTTATGACACCCCATAGAATATATTATGTTTAGTACCTTGGACACTGTAGCTTATTCACTTAAATCTCTGATAAATTGCACGTCTTGTATGCACGGTCTGCTTAGAACAGTTAGTAAGGTGTTTGGTTTGCACTATGAAATTAAGACTGTCATTGTTTCGAATCCCATGTTATCATGTTTTTATTTTACTAGTGTGGTTTGTGGCTCTATAATATGAATGCCTATGTCTTTTAACAACAATAGTCAAGTCTTCCAATACACTTTTTAGTGAAACCCAATAGATAGCTTTATTTTCTCTTTGTTTACTAAAATATTGAATGCTTATGTCTTTTAAATTTAGTAGGAAAGTATTCTAATGACTTGCTTATGACACCCCATAGAATATATTATGTTTAGTACCTTGGACACTGTAGCTTATTCACTTAAATTTCTGATAAATTATGTGCCTGGTATGCACAGTCTGGTTAGCACAGTTAGTAAGGTGTTGGGTTTGCACTATCAAATTAAGGCTGTCATTGGATCGAATCCCATGTTATCATGTTTTTATTTTACTAGTGTGGTTTGTGGCTCTATAATATGAATGCCTATGATTTTTAACAACAATAGTTAAGTCTTCCAATAGACTTTTTAGTGAAACCCAATAGATAGCTTTATTTTCTCTTTGTTTACTAAAGTATTGAATGCTTATGTCTTATAAATTTAGTAGGAAAGTATTCTAATGACTTGCTTATGACACCCCATAGAATATATTATGTTTAGTACCTTGGACACTGTAGCTTATTCACTTAAATCAAATTGCACATATGGTATGCACAGTCTGGTTAGCACAGTTAGTAAGGTGTTGGGTTTGCACAATGAAATTAAGACTGTCATTGGTTCGAATCCCATGTTATTATGTTTTTATTTTACTAGTGTGGTTTGTGGCTCTATAATATGAATGCCTATGTCTTTTAACAATAGTCAAGTCTTCCAATGGACTTTTTAGTGAAACCCAATAGAGATCTTTATTTTCTCTTTGTTTACTAAAATATTCAATGCTTATGTCTTTTAAATTTAGTAGAAAAGTATTCTAATGACTTGCTTATGACACCCCATAGAATATATTATGTTTAGTACCTTGGACACTGTAGTTTATTCACTTAAATCTCTGATAAATTGTTTGTTTGGTATGCACAGTCTGGTTAGCACAGTTAATAATTTCTTGGGTTTGTGCTATCAAATTAAGACTGTCATTGGTTCGAATCCCATGTTATTATGTTTTTATTTTACTAGTGTGGTTTGTGGCTCTATAATATGAATGCCTATGTCTTTTAACAACAATAGTCAAGTCTTCCAATGGACTTTTTAGTGAAACCCAATAGATAGCTTTATTTTCTCTTTGTTTACTAAAATATTGAATGCTTATGTCTTTTAAATTTAGTAGGAAAGTATTCTAATGACTTGCTTATGACACCCCATAGAATATATTATGTTTAGTACCTTGGACACTGTAGCTTATTCACTTAAATCTCTGATAAATTGCCTGTCTGGTATGCACGGTCTGGTTAGCACAGTTAGTAAGGTGTTGGGTTTCCACTATGAAATTAAGACTGTCATTGGTTCAAATCCCATGTTATCATGTTTTTATTTTACTAGTGTGGTTTGTGGCTCTATAATATGAATGCCTATGTCTTTTAACAACAATAGTCAAGTCTTCCAATAGACTTTTTAGTGAAACCCAATAGATAGCTTTATTTTCTCTTTGTTTACTCAAATATTGAATGCTTATGTCTTTTAAATTTAGTAGGAAAGTATTCTAATGACTTGCTTATGACACCCCATAGAATATATTATGTTTAGTACCTTGGACACTGTAGCTTATTCACTTAAATCTCTGATAAATTGCATGTCTGGTATGCACAGTCTGGTTAGCACAGTTAGTAAGGTGTTGGGTTTGCACTATCAAATTAAGTCTGTCATTGGATCGAATCCCATGTTATCATGTTTTTATTTTACTAGTGTGGTTTGTGGCTCTATAATATGAATGCCTTTGTCTTTTAACAACAATAGTCAAGTCTTCCAATGGACTTTTTAGTGAAACCCAATAGATAGCTCTATTTTCTCTTTGATTACTCAAATATTGAATGCTTATGTCTTATTAATTTTGTAGGAAAGTATTCTAATGACTTGCTTATGACACCCCATAGAATATATAATGTTTAGTACCTTGGACACTGTAGCTTATTCACTAAAATCTCTAATAAATTGCATGTCTTTTATGCATGGTCTGGTTAGCACAGTTAGTAAGGTGTTGGGTTTCCACTATGAAATTAATACTGTCATTGGTTCGAATCCTATGGTATCATGTTTTTATTTTACTAGTGTGGTTTGTGGCTCTATAATATGAATGCCTATGTCTTTTAACAACAATAGTCAATTCTTCCAATGGACTTTTTAGTGAAACCCAATAGATAGCTTTATTTTCTCTTTGTTTACTAAAATATTGAATGATTATGTCTTTTAAATTTAGTAGGAAAGTATTCTAATGACTTGCTTATGACACCCCATAGAATATATTATGTTTAGTACCTTGGACACTGTAGCTTATTCACTTAAATCTCTGATAAATTATGTGCCTGGTAGGCACAGTCTGGTTAGCACAGTTAGTAAGGTGTTGGGTTTGCACTATCAAATTTAGGCTGTCATTGGATCGAATCCCATGTTATCATGTTTTTATTTTACTAGTGTGGTTTGTGGCTCTATAATATGAATGCCTATGATTTTTAACAACAATAGTTAAGTCTTCCAATAGACTTTTTAGTGAAACCCAATAGATAGCTTTATTTTCTCTTTGTTTACTAAAGTATTGAATGCTTATGTCTTTTAAATTTAGTAGGAAAGTATTCTAATGACTTGCTTATGACACCCCATAGAATATATTATGTTTAGTACCTTGGACACTGTAGCTTATTCACTTAAATCAAATTGCACATATGGTATGCACAGTCTGGTTAGCACAGTTAGTAAGGTGTTGGGTTTGCGCAATGAAATTAAGACTGTCATTGGTTCGAATCCCATGTTATTATGTTTTTATTTTACTAGTGTGGTTTGTGGCTCTATAATATGAATGCCTATGTCTTTTAACAACAATAGTCAAGTCTTCCAATGGACTTTTTAGTGAAACCCAATAGATAGCTTTATTTTCTCTTTGTTTACTAAAATATTCAATGCTTATGTCTTTTAAATTTAGTAGGAAAGTATTCTAATGACTTGCTTATGACACCCCATAGAATATATTATGTTTAGTACCTTGGACACTGTAGTTTATTCACTTAAATCTCTGATAAATTGTTTGTTTGGTATGCACAGTCTGGTTAGCACAGTTAATAATTTCTTGGGTTTGTGCTATCAAATTAAGACTGTCATTGGTTCGAATCCCATGTTATCATGTTTTTATTTAACTAGTGTGGTTTGTGGCTCTATAATATGAATGCCTATGTCTTTTAACAACAATAGTCAAGTCTTCCAATAGACTTTTTAGTGAAACCCAATAGATAGCTTTATTTTCTCTTTGTTTACTAAAATATTGAATGCTTATGTCTTATAAATTTAGTAGGAAAGTATTCTAATGACTTGCTTATGACACCCCATAGAATATATTATGTTTAGTACCTTGGACACTGTAGCTTATTCACTTAAATCTCTGATAAATTGCCTGTCTGGTATGCACGGTCTGGTTAGCACAGTTAGTAAGGTGTTGGGTTTCCACTATGAAATTAAGACTGTCATTGGTTCAAATCCCATGTTATCATGTTTTTATTTTACTAGTGTGGTTTGTGGCTCTATAATATGAATGCCTATGTCTTTTAACAACAATAGTCAAGTCTTCCAATGGACTTTTTAGTGAAACCCAATAGATAGCTTTATTTTCTCTTTGTTTACTAAAATATTGAATGATTATGTCTTTTAAATTGCACATATGGTA
Source organism: Pseudophryne corroboree (assembly GCF_028390025.1). Taxonomy (NCBI): domain Eukaryota; kingdom Metazoa; phylum Chordata; class Amphibia; order Anura; family Myobatrachidae; genus Pseudophryne; species Pseudophryne corroboree. The sequence goes on along the minus strand of NC_086449.1, from coordinate 664,135,633 downwards.
TGCACAGTCTGGTTAGCACAGTTAGTAAGGTGTTGGGTTTGCACAATGAAATTAAGACTGTCATTGGTTCGAATCCCATGTTATTATGTTTTTATTTTACTAGTGTGGTTTGTGGCTCTATAATATGAATGCCTATGTCTTTTAACAACAATAGTCAAGTCTTCCAATGGACTTTTTAGTGAAACCCAATAGATAGCTTTATTTTCTCTTTGTTTACTAAAATATTCAATGCTTATGTCTTTTAAATTTAGTAGGAAAGTATTCTAATGACTTGCTTATGACACCCCATAGAATATATTATGTTTAGTACCTGGGACACTGTAGCTTATTCACTTAAATCTCTGATAAATTATGTGCTTGGTATGCACAGTCTGGTTAACACAGTTAGTAAGGTGTTGGGTTTGCACTATCAAATTAAGTCTGTCATTGGATTGAATCCCATGTTATCATGTTTTTATTTTACTAGTGTGGTTTGTTGCTCTATAATATGAATGCCTATGTCTTTTAACAACAATAGTCAAGTATTCCAATGGACTTTTTAGTGAAACCCAATAGATAGTTTTATTTTCTCTTTGTTTACTAAAATATTGAATGCTTATGTCTTATTAATTTTGTAGGAAAGTATTCTAATGACTTGCTTATGACACCCCATAGAATATATTATGTTTAGTACCTTGGACACTGTAGCTTATTCACTTAAATCTCTGATAAATTGCATGTCTTGTGAGCATGGTCTGCTTAGAACAGTTAGTAAGGTGTTAGGTTTGCACTATGAAATTAAGACTGTCATTGGTTCGAATCCCATGTTATCATGTTTTTATTTTACTAGTGTGGTTTGTGGCTCTATAATATGAATGCCTATGTCTTTTAACAACAATAGTCAAGTCTTCCAATACACTTTTTAGTGAAACCCAATAGATATCTTTATTTTCTCTTTGTTTACTAAAATATTGAATGCTTATGTCTTTTAAATTTAGTAGGAAAGTATTCTAATGACTTGCTTATGACACCCCATAGAATATATTATGTTTAGTACCTTGGACACTGTAGCTTATTCACTTAAATCTCTGATATATTATGCGCGTGGTATGCACAGTCTGGTTAGCACAGTTAGTAAGGTGTTGGGATGCACTATCAAATTAAGTCTGTCATTGGATCGAATCCCATGTTATCATGTTTTTATTTTACTAGTGTGGTTTGTGGCTCTATAATATGAATGCCTATGTCTTTTAACAACAATAGTCAAGTATTCCAATGGACTTTTTAGTGAAACCCAATAGATAGTTTTATTTTCTCTTTGTTTACTCAAATATTGAATGCTTATGTCTTATTAATTTTGTAGGAAAGTATTCTAATGACTTGCTTATGACACCCCATAGAATATATTATGTTTAGTACCTTGGACACTGTAGCTTATTCACTTAAATCTCTGATAAATTGCACGTCTTGTATGCACGGTCTGGTTAGCACAGTTAGTAAGGTGTTGGGTTTGCACTATGAAATTAAGAGTGTCATTGGTTCGAATCCCATGTTATCATGTTTTTATTTTACTAGTGTGGTTTGTGGCTCTATAATATGAATGCCTATGTTTTTTAACAACAATAGTCAAGTCTTCCAATAGACTTTTTAGTGAAACCCAATAGATAGCTTTATTTTCTCTTTGTTTACTAAAATATTGAATGCTTATGTCTTTTAAATTTAGTAGGAAAGTATTCTAATGACTTGCTTATGACACCCCATAGAATATATAATGTTTAGTACCTTGGACACTGTAGCTTATTCACTAAAATCTCTAATAAATTGCATGTCTTTTATGCATGGTCTGGTTAGCACAGTTAGTAAGGTGTTGTGTTTCCACTATGAAATTAATACTGTCATTGGTTCGAATCCTATGGTATCATGTTTTTATTTTACTAGTGTGGTTTGTGGCTCTATAATATGAATGCCTATGTCTTTTAACAACAATAGTCAATTCTTCCAATGGACTTTTTAGTGAAACCCAATAGATAGCTTTATTTTCTCTTTGTTTACTAAAATATTGAATGATTATGTCTTTTAAATTTAGTAGGAAAGTATTCTAATGACTTGCTTATGACACCCCATAGAATATATTATGTTTAGTACCTTGGACACTGTAGCTTATTCACTTAAATCTCTGATAAATTATGTGCCTGGTATGCACAGTCTGGTTAGCACAGTTAGTAAGGTGGTGGGTTTGCACTATCAAATTAAGGCTGTCATTGGATCGAAACCCATGTTATCATGTTTTTATTTTACTAGTGTGGTTTGTGGCTCTATAATATGAATGCCTATGATTTTTAACAACAATAGTTAAGTCTTCCAATAGACTTTTTAGTGAAACCCAATAGATAGCTTTATTTTCTCTTTGTTTACTAAAGTATTGAATGCTTATGTCTTATAAATTTAGTAGGAAAGTATTCTAATGACTTGCTTATGACACCCCATAGAATATATTATGTTTAGTACCTTGGACACTGTAGCTTATTCACTTAAATCAAATTGCACATATGGTATGCACAGTCTGGTTAGCACAGTAAGTAAGGTGTTGGGTTTGCACAATGAAATTGAGACTGTCATTGGTTCAAATCCCATGTTATTATGTTTTTATTTTACTAGTGTGGTTTGTGGCTCTATAATATGAATGCCTATGTCTTTTAACAACAATAGTCAAGTCTTCCAATGGACTTTTTAGTGAAACCCAATAGATAGCTTTATTTTCTCTTTGTTTACTAAAATATTCAATGCTTATGTCTTTTAAATTTAGTAGGAAAGTATTCTAATGACTTGCTTATGACACCCCATAGAATATATTATGTTTAGTACCTTGGACACTGTAGTTTATTCACTTAAATCTCTGATAAATTGTTTGTTTGGTATGCACAGTCTGGTTAGCACAGTTAATAATTTCTTGGGTTTGTGCTATCAAATTAAGACTGTCATTTGTTCGAATCCCATGTTATCATGTTTTTATTTAACTAGTGTGGTTTGTGGCTCTATAATATGAATGCCTATGTCTTTTAACAACAATAGTCAAGTCTTCCAATAGACTTTTTAGTGAAACCCAATAGATAGCTTTATTTTCTCTTTGTTTACTAAAATATTGAATGCTTATGTCTTATAAATTTAGTAGGAAAGTATTCTAATGACTTGCTTATGACACCCCATAGAATATATTATGTTTAGTACCTTGGACACTGTAGCTTATTCACTTAAATCTCTGATAAATTGCCTGTCTGGTATGCACGGTCTGGTTAGCACAGTTAGTAAGGTGTTGGGTTTCCACTATGAAATTAAGACTGTCATTGGTTCAAATCCCATGTTATCATGTTTTTATTTTACTAGTGTGGTTTGTAGCTCTATAATATGAATGCCTATGTCTTTTAACAACAATAGTCAAGTCTTCCAATGGACTTTTTAGTGAAACCCAATAGATAGCTTTATTTTCTCTTTGTTTACTAAAATATTGAATGATTATGTCTTTTAAATTTAGTAGGAAAGTATTCTAATGACTTGCTTATGACACCCCATAGAATATATTATGTTTAGTACCTTGGACACTGTAGCTTATTCACTTAAATCTCTAATATATTATGTGCTTGGTATGCACAGTCTGGTTAGCACAGTTAGTAAGGTGTTGGGATGCACTATCAAATTAAGTCTGTCATTGGATTGAATCCCATGTTATCATGTTTTTATTTTACTAGTGTGGTTTGTGGCTCTATAATATGAATGCCTATGTCTTTTAACAACAATAGTCAAGTATTCCAATGGACTTTTTAGTGAAACCCAATAGATAGTTTTATTTTCTCTTTGTTTACTCAAATATTGAATGCTTATGTCTTATTAATTTTGTAGGAAAGTATTCTAATGACTTGCTTATGACACCCCATAGAATATATTATGTTTAGTACCTTGGACACTGTAGCTTATTCACTTAAATCTCTGATAAATTGCACGTCTTGTATGCACGGTCTGGTTAGCACAGTTAGTAAGGTGTTGGGTTTGCACTATGAAATTAAGACTGTCATTGGTTCGAATCCCATGTTATCATGTTTTTATTTTACTAGTGTGGTTTGTGGCTCTATAATATGAATGCCTATGTCTTTTAACAACAATAGTCAAGTCTTCCAATAGACTTTTTAGTGAAACCCAATAGATAGCTTTATTTTCTCTTTGTTTACTAAAATATTGAATGCTTATGTCTTTTAAATTTAGTAGGAAAGTATTCTAATGACTTGCTTATGACACCCCATAGAATATATTATGTTTAGTACCTTGGACACTGTAGCTTATTCACTTAAATCTCTGATAAATTGCATGTCTGGTATGCACAGTCTGGTTAGCACAGTTATTAAGGTGTTGGGTTTCCACTATGAAATTAATACTGTCATTGGTTCAAATCCTATAGTATCATGTTTTTATTTTACTAGTGTGGTTTGTGGTTCTATAATATGAATGCCTATGTCTTTTAACAACAATAGTCAATTCTTCCAATGGACTTTTTAGTGAAACCCAATAGATAGCTTTATTTTCTCTTTGTTTACTAAAATATTGAATGATTATGTCTTTTAAATTTAGTAGGAAAGTATTCTAATGACTTGCTTATGACACCCCATAGAATATATTATGTTTAGTACCTTGGACACTGTAGCTTATTCACTTAAATCTCTGATAAATTATGTGCTTGGTATGCACAGTCTGGTTAGCACAGTTAGTAAGGTGGTGGGTTTGCACTATCAAATTAAGGCTGTCATTGGATCGAAACCCATGTTATCATGTTTTTATTTTACTAGTGTGGTTTGTGGCTCTATAATATGAATGCCTATGATTTTTAACAACAATAGTTAAGTCTTCCAATAGACTTTTTAGTGAAACCCAATAGATAGCTTTATTTTCTCTTTGTTTACTAAAGTATTGAATGCTTATGTCTTATAAATTTAGTAGGAAAGTATTCTAATGACTTGCTTATGACACCCCATAGAATATATTATGTTTAGTACCTTGGACACTGTAGCTTATTCACTTAAATCAAATTGCACATATGGTATGCACAGTCTGGTTAGCACAGTAAGTAAGGTGTTGGGTTTGCACAATGAAATTGAGACTGTCATTGGTTCAAATCCCATGTTATTATGTTTTTATTTTACTAGTGTGGTTTGTGGCTCTATAATATGAATGCCTATGTCTTTTAACAACAATAGTCAAGTCTTCCAATGGACTTTTTAGTGAAACCCAATAGATAGCTTTATTTTCTCTTTGTTTACTAAAATATTCAATGCTTATGTCTTTTAAATTTAGTAGGAAAGTATTCTAATGACTTGCTTATGACACCCCATAGAATATATTATGTTTAGTACCTTGGACACTGTAGTTTATTCACTTAAATCTCTGATAAATTGCTTGTTTGGTATGCACAGTCTGGTTAGCACAGTTAATAATTTCTTGGGTTTGTGCTATCAAATTAAGACTGTCATTTGTTCGAATCCCATGTTATCATGTTTTTATTTAACTAGTGTGGTTTGTGGCTCTATAATATGAATGCCTATGTCTTTTAACAACAATAGTCAAGTCTTCCAATAGACTTTTTAGTGAAACCCAATAGATAGCTTTATTTTCTCTTTGTTTACTAAAATATTGAATGCTTATGTCTTATAAATTTAGTAGGAAAGTATTCTAATGACTTGCTTATGACACCCCATAGAATATATTATGTTTAGTACCTTGGACACTGTAGCTTATTCACTTAAATCTCTGATAAATTGCCTGTCTGGTATGCACGGTCTGGTTAGCACAGTTAGTAAGGTGTTGGGTTTCCACTATGAAATTAAGACTGTCATTGGTTCAAATCCCATGTTATCATGTTTTTATTTTACTAGTGTGGTTTGTGGCTCTATAATATGAATGCCTATGTCTTTTAACAACAATAGTCAAGTCTTCCAATGGACTTTTTAGTGAAACCCAATAGATAGCTTTATTTTCTCTTTGTTTACTAAAATATTGAATGATTATGTCTTTTAAATTTAGTAGGAAAGTATTCTAATGACTTGCTTATGACACCCCATAGAATATATTATGTTTAGTACCTTGGACACTGTAGCTTATTCACTTAAATCTCTAATATATTATGTGCTTGGTATGCACAGTCTGGTTAGCACAGTTAGTAAGGTGTTGGGATGCACTATCAAATTAAGTCTGTCATTGGATTGAATCCCATGTTATCATGTTTTTATTTTACTAGTGTGGTTTGTGGCTCTATAATATGAATGCCTATGTCTTTTAACAACAATAGTCAAGTATTCCAATGGACTTTTTAGTGAAACCCAATAGATAGTTTTATTTTCTCTTTGTTTACTCAAATATTGAATGCTTATGTCTTATTAATTTTGTAGGAAAGTATTCTAATGACTTGCTTATGACACCCCATAGAATATATTATGTTTAGTACCTTGGACACTGTAGCTTATTCACTTAAATCTCTGATAAATTGCACGTCTTGTATGCACGGTCTGGTTAGCACAGTTAGTAAGGTGTTGGGTTTGCACTATGAAATTAAGACTGTCATTGGTTCGAATCCCATGTTATCATGTTTTTATTTTACTAGTGTGGTTTGTGGCTCTATAATATGAATGCCTATGTCTTTTAACAACAATAGTCAAGTCTTCCAATAGACTTTTTAGTGAAACCCAATAGATAGCTTTATTTTCTCTTTGTTTACTAAAATATTGAATGCTTATGTCTTTTAAATTTAGTAGGAAAGTATTCTAATGACTTGCTTATGACACCCCATAGAATATATTATGTTTAGTACCTTGGACACTGTAGCTTATTCACTTAAATCTCTGATAAATTATGTGCTTGGTATGCACAGTCTGGTTAGCACAGTTAGTAAGGTGTTGGGTTTGCACTATCAAATTAAGTCTGTCATTGGATTGAATCCCATGTTATCATGTTTTTATTTTACTAGTGTGGTTTGTGGCTCTATAATATGAATGCCTATGTCTTTTAACAACAATAGTCAAGTATTCCAATGGACTTTTTAGTGAAACCCAATAGATAGTTTTATTTTCTCTTTGTTTACTAAAATATTGAATGCTTATGTCTTATTAATTTTGTAGGAAAGTATTCTAATGACTTGCTTATGACACCCCATAGAATATATTATGTTTAGTACCTTGGACACTGTAGCTTATTCACTTAAATCTCTGATAAATTGCATGTCTTGTATGCACGGTCTGCTTAGAACAGATAGTAAGGTGTTGGGTTTGCACTATGAAATTAAGACTGTCATTGGTTCGAATCCTATGTTATCATGTTTTTATTTTACTAGTGTGGTTTGTGGCTCTATAATATGAATGCCTATGTCTTTTAACAACAATAGTCAAGTCTTCCAATACACTTTTTAGTGAAACCCAATAGATAGCTTTATTTTCTCTTTGTTTACTAAAATATTGAATGCTTATGTCTTTTAAATTTAGTAGGAAAGTATTCTAATGACTTGCTTATGACACCCCATAGAATATATTATGTTTAGTACCTTGGACACTGTAGTTTATTTACTTAAATCTCTGATAAATTGTTTGCTTGGTTTGCACAGTCTGGTTAGAACAGTTAATAATTTGTAGGGTTTGCGCTATCAAATTAAGACTGTCATTGGTTCGAATCCCATTTTATCATGTTTTTATTTTACTAGTGTGGTTTGTGGCTCTATAATATGAATGCCTATGTTTTTTTAACAACAATAGTTAAGTCTTCCAATAGACTTTTTAGTGTAACCCAATATATAACTTTATTTTCTCTTTGTTTACTAAAATATTGAATGCTTATGTCTTATAAATTTAGTAGGAAAGTATTCTAATGACTTGCTTATGACACCCCATAGAATATATTATGTTTAGTACCTTGGACACTGTAGCTTATTCACTTAAATCTCTGATAAATTGCACATCTTGTATGCACAGTCTGGTTAGCACAGTTAGTAAGGTGTAGGGTTTGCACAATGAAATTAAGACCGTCATTGGTTCGAATCCCATGTTATCATATATTTATTTTACTAGTGTGGTTTGTGGCTCTATAATATGAATGCCTATAGAGCCACAACAATAGTCAAGTCTTCCAATAGACTTTTTAGTGAAACCCAATAGATAGCTTTATTTTCTCTTTGTTTACTCAAATATTGAATGCTTATGTCTTATTAATTTTGTAGGAAAGTATTCTAATGACTTGCTTATGACACCCCATAGAATATATTATGTTTAGTACCTTGGACACTGTAGCTTATTCACTTAAATCTCTGATAAATTATATGTCTGGTATGCACAGTCTGGTTAGCACAGTTAGTAAGGTGTTGGGTTTGCACTATCAAATTAAGTCTGTCATTGGATCGAATCCCATGTTATCATGTTTTTATTTTACTAGTGTGGTTTGTGGCTCTATAATATGAATGCCTATGTCTTTTAACAACAATAGTCAAGTATTCCAATGGACTTTTTAGTGAAACCCAATAGATAGTTTTATTTTCTCTTTGTTTACTCAAATATTGAATGCTTATGTCTTATTAATTTTGTAGGAAAGTATTCTAATGACTTGCTTATGACACCCCATAGAATATATTATGTTTAGTAATTTGGACACTGTAGCTTATTCACTTAAATCTCTGATAAATTGCACGTCTTGTATGAACGGTCTGGTTAGCACAGTTAGTAAGGTGTTGCGTTTGCACTATGAAATTAAGACTGTCATTGGTTCGAATCCAATGTTATCATGTTTTTATTTTACTAGTGTGGTTTGTGGCTCTATAATATGAATGCCTATGTCTTTTAACAACAATAGTCAAGTCTTCCAATACACTTTTTAGTGAAACCCAATAGATAGCTTTATTTTCTCTTTGTTTACTAAAATATTGAATGCTTATGTCTTATTAATTTTGTAGGAAAGTATTCTAATGACTTGCTTATGACACCCCATAGAATATATTATGTTTAGTACCTTGGACACTGTAGTTTATTCACTTAAATCTCTGATAAATTGTTTGTTTGGTTTGCACAGTCTGGTTAGAACAGTTAATAATTTGTAGGGTTTGCGCTATCAAATTAAGACTGTCATTGGTTCGAATCCCATTTTATCATGTTTTTATTTTACTAGTGTGGTTTGTGGCTCTATAATATGAATGCCTATGTTTTTTTAACAACAATAGTTAAGTCTTCCAATAGACTTTTTAGTGAAACCCAATAGATAGCTTTATTTTCTCTTTGATTACTCAAATATTGAATGCTTATGTCTTATTAATTTTGTAGGAAAGTATTCTAATGACTTGCTTATGACACCCCATAGAATATATAATGTTTAGTACCTTGGACACTGTAGCTTATTCACTAAAATCTCTAATAAATTGCATGTCTTTTATGCATGGTCTGGTTAGCACAGTTAGTAAGGTGTTGTGTTTCCACTATGAAATTAATACTGTCATTGGTTCGAAACCTATGGTATCATGTTTTTATTTTACTAGTGTGGTTTGTGGCTCTATAATATGAATGCCTATGTCTTTTAACAACAATAGTCAATTCTTCCAATGGACTTTTTAGTGAAACCCAATAGATAGCTTTATTTTCTCTTTGTTTACTAAAATATTGAATGATTATGTCTTTTAAATTTAGTAGGAAAGTATTCTAATGACTTGTTAATGACACCCCATAGAATATATTATGTTTAGTACCTTGGACACTGTAGCTTATTCACTTAAATCTCTGATAAATTATGTGCCTGGTATGCACAGTCTGGTTAGCACAGTTAGTAAGGTGTTGGGTTTGCACACTGAAATTAAGACTGTCATTGGTTCGAATCCCATGTTATTATGTTTTTATTTTACTAGTGTGGTTTGTGGCTCTATAATATGAATGCCTATGTCTTTTAACAACAATAGTCAAGTCTTCCAATGGACTTTTTAGTGAAACCCAATAGATAGCTTTATTTTCTCTTTGTTTACTAAAATATTCAATGCTTATGTCTTTTAAATTTAGTAGGAAAGTATTCTAATGACTTGCTTATGACACCCCATAGAATATATTATGTTTAGTACCTTGGACACTGTAGTTTATTCACTTAAATCTCTGATAAATTGTTTGTTTGGTATGCACAGTCTGGTTAGCACAGTTAATAATTTCTTGGGTTTGTGCTATCAAATTAAGACTGTCATTGGTTCGAATCCCATGTTATCATGTTATTATTTAACTAGTGTGGTTTGTGGCTCTATAATATGAATGCCTATGTCTTTTAACAACAATAGTCAAGTCTTCCAATAGACTTTTTAGTGAAACCCAATAGATAGCTTTATTTTCTCTTTGTTTACTAAAATATTGAATGCTTATGTCTTATAAATTTAGTAGGAAAGTATTCTAATGACTTGCTTATGACACCCCATAGAATATATTATGTTTAGTACCTTGGACACTGTAGCTTATTCCCTTAAATCTCTGATAAATTGCCAGTCTGGTATGCACGGTCTGGTTAGCACAGTTAGTAAGGTGTTGGGTTTCCACTATGAAATTAAGACTGTCATTGGTTCAAATCCCATGTTATCATGTTTTTATTTTACTAGTGTGGTTTGTGGCTCTATAATATGAATGCCTATGTCTTTTAACAACAATAGTCAAGTCTTCCAATGGACTTTTTAGTGAAACCCAATAGATAGCTTTATTTTCTCTTTGTTTACTAAAATATTGAATGATTATGTCTTTTAAATTTAGTAGGAAAGTATTCTAATGACTTGCTTATGACACCCCATAGAATATATTATGTTTAGTACCTTGGACACTGTAGCTTATTCACTTAAATCTCTGATATATTATGTGCATGGTATGCACAGTCTGGTTAGCACAGTTAGTAAGGTGTTGGGATGCACTATCAAATTAAGTCTGTCATTGGATTGAATCCCATGTTATCATGTTTTTATTTTACTAGTGTGGTTTGTGGCTCTATAATATGAATGCCTATGTCTTTTAACAACAATAGTCAAGTATTCCAATGGACTTTTTAGTGAAACCCAATAGATAGTTTTATTTTCTCTTTGTTTACTCAAATATTGAATGCTTATGTCTTATTAATTTTGTAGGAAAGTATTCTAATGACTTGCTTATGACACCCCATAGAATATATTATGTTTAGTACCTTGGACACTGTAGCTTATTCACTTAAATCTCTGATAAATTGCACATCTTGTATGCACGGTCTGGTTAGCACAGTTAGTAAGGTGTTGGGTTTGCACTATGAAATTAAGACTGTCATTGGTTCGAATCCCATGTTATCATGTTTTTATTTTACTAGTGTGGTTTGTGGCTCTATAATATGAATGCCTATGTCTTTTAACAACAATAGTCAAGTCTTCCAATAGACTTTTTAGTGAAACCCAATAGATAGCTTTATTTTCTCTTTGTTTACTAAAATATTGAATGCTTATGTCTTTTAAATTTAGTAGGAAAGTATTCTAATGACTTGCTTATGACACCCCATAGAATATATTATGTTTAGTACCTTGGACACTGTAGCTTATTCACTTAAATCTCTGATAAATTGCATGTCTGGTATTCACAGTCTGGTTAGCACAGTTAGTAAGGTGTTGGGTTTCCACTATGAAATTAATACTGTCATTGGTTCAAATCCTATAGTATCATGTTTTTATTTTACTAGTGTGGTTTGTGGTTCAATAATATGAATGCCTATGTCTTTTAACAACAATAGTCAATTCTTCCAATGGACTTTTTAGTGAAACCCAATAGATAGCTTTATTTTCTCTTTGTTTACTAAAATATTGAATGATTATGTCTTTTAAATTTAGTAGGAAAGTATTCTAATGACTTGCTTATGACACCCCATAGAATATATTATGTTTAGTACCTTGGACACTGTAGCTTATTCACTTAAATCTCTGATAAATTATGTGCTTGGTATGCACAGTCTGGTTAGCACAGTTAGTAAGGTGTTGGGTTTGCACTATCAAATTAAGTCTGTCATTGGATTGAATCCCATGTTATCATGTTTTTATTTTACTAGTGTGGTTTGTGGCTCTATAATATGAATGCCTATGTCTTTTAACAACAATAGTCAAGTATTCCAATGGACTTTTTAGTGAAACCCAATAGATAGTTTTATTTTCTCTTTGTTTACTAAAATATTGAATGCTTATGTCTTATTAATTTTGTAGGAAAGTATTCTAATGACTTGCTTATGACACCCCATAGAATATATTATGTTTAGTACCTTGGACACTGTAGCTTATTCACTTAAATCTCTGATAAATTGCATGTCTTGTATGCACGGTCTGCTTAGAACAGTTAGTAAGGTGTTGGGTTTGCACTATGAAATTATGACTGTCATTGGTTCGAATCCCATGTTATCATGTTTTTATTTTACTAGTGTGGTTTGTGGCTCTATAATATGAATGCCTATGTCTTTTAACAACAATAGTCAAGTCTTCCAATACACTTTTTAGTGAAACCCAATAGATAGCTTTATTTTCTCTTTGTTTACTAAAATATTGAATGCTTTTGTCTTTTAAATTTACTTGGAAAGTATTCTAATGACTTGCTTATGACACCCCATAGAATATATTATGTTTAGTACCTTGGACACTGTAGTTTATTTACTTAAATCTCTGATAAATTGTTTGTTTGGTTTGCACAGTCTGGTTAGAACAGTTAATAATTTGTAGGGTTTGCGCTATCAAATTAAGACTGTCATTGGTTCGAATCCCATTTTATCATGTTTTTATTTTACTAGTGTGGTTTGTGGCTCTATAATATGAATGCCTATGTTTTTTTAACAACAATAGTTAAGTCTTCCAATAGACTTTTTAGTGTAACCCAATATATAACTTTATTTTCTCTTTGTTTACTAAAATATTGAATGCTTATGTCTTATAAATTTAGTAGGAAAGTATTCTAATGACTTGCTTATGACACCCCATAGAATATATTATGTTTAGTACCTTGGACACTGTAGCTTATTCACTTAAATCTCTGATAAATTGCACATCTTGTATGCACAGTCTGGTTAGCACAGTTAGTAAGGTGTAGGGTTTGCACAATGAAATTAAGACTGTCATTGGTTCGAATCCCATGTTATCATGTATTTATTTTACTAGTGTGGTTTGTGGCTCTATAATATGAATGCCTATAGAGCCACAACAATAGTCAAGTCTTCCAATAGACTTTTTAGTGAAACCCAATAGATAGCTTTATTTTCTCTTTGTTCACTAAAATATTGAATGCTTATGTCTTATAAATTTAGTAGGAAAGTATTCTAATGACTTGCTTATGACACCCCATAGAATATATTATGTTTAGTACCTTGGACACTGTAGCTTATTCACTTAAATCTCTGATAAATTGCATGTCTGGTATGCACGGTCTGGTTAGCACAGTTAGTAAGGTGTTGGGTTTCCACTATGAAATTAAGACTGTCATTGGTTCGAATCCCATGTTATCATGTTTTCATTTTACTAGTGTGGTTTGTGGCTCTATAATATGAATGCCTATGTCTTTTAACAACAATAGTCAAGTCTTCCAATGGACTTTTTAGTGAAACCCAATAGATAGCTTTATTTTCTCTTTGTTTACTCAATTATTGAATGCTTATGTCTTATTAATTTTGTAGGAAAGTATTCTAATGACTTGCTTATGACACCCCATAGAATATATTATGTTTAGTACCTTGGACACTGTAGCTTATTCACTTAAATCTCTGATAAATTGCATGTCTGGTATTCACAGTCTGGTTAGCACAGTTAGTAAGGTGTTGGGTTTCCACTATGAACTTAATACTGTCATTGGTTCAAATCCTATAGTATCATGTTTTTATTTTACTAGTGTGGTTTGTGGTTCTATAATATGAATGCCTATGTCTTTTAACAACAATAGTCAATTCTTCCAATGGACTTTTTAGTGAAACCCAATAGATAGCTTTATTTTCTCTTTGTTTACTAAAATATTGAATGATTATGTCTTTTAAATTTAGTAGGAAAGTATTCTAATGACTTGCTTATGACACCCCATAGAATATATTATGTTTAGTACCTTGGACACTGTAGCTTATTCACTTAAATCTCTGATAAATTATGTGCTTGGTATGCACAGTCTGGTTAGCACAGTTAGTAAGGTGTTGGGTTTGCACTATCAAATTAAGTCTGTCATTGGATTGAATCCCATGTTATCATGTTTTTATTTTACTAGTGTGGTTTGTGGCTCTATAATATGAATGCCTATGTCTTTTAACAACAATAGTCAAGTATTCCAATGGACTTTTTAGTGAAACCCAATAGATAGTTTTATTTTCTCTTTGTTTACTAAAATATTGAATGCTTATGTCTTATTAATTTTGTAGGAAAGTATTCTAATGACTTGCTTATGACACCCCATAGAATATATTATGTTTAGTACCTTGGACACTGTAGCTTATTCACTTAAATCTCTGATAAATTGCATGTCTTGTATGCACGGTCTGCTTAGAACAGTTAGTAAGGTGTTGGGTTTGCACTATGAAATTAAGACTGTCATTGGTTCGAATCCCATGTTATCATGTTTTTATTTTACTAGTGTGGTTTGTTGCTCTATAATATGAATGCCTATGTCTTTTAACAACAATAGTCAAGTCTTCCAATACACTTTTTAGTGAAACCCAATAGATAGCTTTATTTTCTCTTTGTTTACTAAAATATTGAATGCTTATGTCTTTTAAATTTAGTAGGAAAGTATTCTAATGACTTGCTTATGACACCCCATAGAATATATTATGTTTAGTACCTTGGACACTGTAGTTTATTTACTTAAATCTCTGATAAATTGTTTGTTTGGTTTGCACAGTCTGGTTAGAACAGTTAATAATTTGTAGGGTTTGCGCTATCAAATTAAGACTGTCATTGGTTCGAATCCCATTTTATCATGTTTTTATTTTACTAGTGTGGTTTGTGGCTCTATAATATGAATGCCTATGTTTTTTTAACAACAATAGTTAAGTCTTCCAATAGACTTTTTAGTGTAACCCAATATATAACTTTATTTTCTCTTTGTTTACTAAAATATTGAATGCTTATGTCTTATAAATTTAGTAGGAAAGTATTCTAATGACTTGCTTATGACACCCCATAGAATATATTATGTTTAGTACCTTGGACACTGTAGCTTATTCACTTAAATCTCTGATAAATTGCACACCTTGTATGCACAGTCTGGTTAGCACAGTTAGTAAGGTGTAGGGTTTGCACAATGAAATTAAGACTGTCATTGGTTCGAATCCCATGTTATCATGTATTTATTTTACTAGTGTGGTTTGTGGCTCTATAATATGAATGCCTATAGAGCCACAACAATAGTCAAGTCTTCCAATAGACTTTTTAGTGAAACCCAATAGATAGCTTTATTTTCTCTTTGTTCACTAAAATATTGAATGCTTATGTCTTATAAATTTAGTAGGAAAGTATTCTAATGACTTGCTTATGACACCCCATAGAATATATTATGTTTAGTACCTTGGACACTGTAGCTTATTCACTTAAATCTCTGATAAATTGCATGTCTGGTATGCACGGTCTGGTTAGCACAGTTAGTAAGGTGTTGGGTTTCCACTATGAAATTAAGACTGTCATTGGTTCGAATCCCATGTTATCATGTTTTCATTTTACTAGTGTGGTTTGTGGCTCTATAATATGAATGCCTATGTCTTTTAACAACAATAGTCAAGTCTTCCAATGGACTTTTTAGTGAAACCCAATAGATAGCTTTATTTTCTCTTTGTTTACTCAAATATTGAATGCTTATGTCTTATTAATTTTGTAGGAAAGTATTCTAATGACTTGCTTATGACACCCCATAGAATATATTATGTTTAGTACCTTGGACACTGTAGCTTATTCACTTAAATCTCTGATAAATTATGTGCCTGGTATGCACAGTCTGGTTAGCACAGTTAGTAAGGTGTTGGGTTTGCACTATCAAATTAAGTCTGTCATTGGATCGAATCCCATGTTATCATGTTTTTATTTTACTAGTGTGGTTTGTGGCTCTATAATATGAATGCCTATGTCTTTTAACAACAATAGTCAAGTCTTCCAATACACTTTTTAGTGAAACCCAATAGATAGCTTTATTTTCTCTTTGTTTACTAAAATATTGAATGCTTATGTCTTTTAAATTTAGTAGGAAAGTATTCTAATGACTTGCTTATGACACCCCATAGAATATATTATGTTTAGTACCTTGGACACTGTAGCTTATTCACTTAAATCTCTGATAAATTGTTTGTTTGGTTTGCACAGTCTGGTTAGAACAGTTAATAATTTGTAGGGTTTGCGCTATCAAATTAAGACTGTCATTGGTTCGAATCCCATTTTATCATGTTTTTATTTTACTAGTGTGGTTTGTGGCTCTATAATATGAATGCCTATGTTTTTTTAACAACAATAGTTAAGTCTTCCAATAGACTTTTTAGTGTAACCCAATATATAACTTTATTTTCTCTTTGTTTACTAAAATATTGAATGCTTATGTCTTATAAATTTAGTAGGAAAGTATTCTAATGACTTGCTTATGACACCCCATAGAATATATTATGTTTAGTACCTTGGACACTGTAGCTTATTCACTTAAATCTCTGATAAATTGCACATCTGGTATGCACAGTCTGGTTAGCACAGTTAGTAAGGTGTAGGGTTTGCACAATGAAATTAAGACTGTCATTGGTTCGAATCCCATGTTATCATGTTTTTATTTTACTAGTGTGGTTTGTGGCTCTATAATATGAATACCTATAGAGCCACAACAATAGTCAAGTCTTCCAATAGACTTTTTAGTGAAACCCAATAGATAGCTTTATTTTCTCTTTGTTTACTAAAATATTGAATGCTTATGTCTTATAAATTTAGTAGGAAAGTATTCTAATGACTTGCTTATGACACCCCATAGAATATATTATGTTTAGTACCTTGGACACTGTAGCTTGTTCACTTAAATCTCTGATAAATTGCATGTCTGGTATGCACGGTCTGGTTAGCACAGTTAGTAAGGTGTTGGGTTTCCACTATGAAATTAAGACTGTCATTGGTTCGAATCCCATGTTATCATGTTTTCATTTTACTAGTGTGGTTTGTGGCTCTATAATATGAATGCCTATGTCTTTTAACAACAATAGTCAAGTCTTCCAATGGACTTTTTAGTGAAACCCAATAGATAGCTTTATTTTCTCTTTGTTTACTCAAATATTGAATGCTTATGTCTTATTAATTTTGTAGGAAAGTATTCTAATGACTTGCTTATGACACCCCATAGAATATATTATGTTTAGTAATTTGGACACTGTAGCTTATTCACTTAAATCTCTGATAAATTGCACGTCTTGTATGCACGGTCTGGTTAGCACAGTTAGTAAGGTGTTGGGTTTGCACTATGAAATTAAGACTGTCATTGGTTTGAATCCCATGTTATCATGTTTTTATTTTACTAGTGTGGTTTGTGGCTATATAATATGAATGCCTATGTCTTTTAACAACAATAGTCAAGTCTTCCAATAGACTTTTTAGTGAAACCCAATAGATAGCTTTATTTTCTCTTTGTTTACTAAAATATTGAATGCTTATGTCTTTTAAATTTAGTAGGAAAGTATTCTAATGACTTGCTTATGACACCCCATAGAATATATTATGTTTAGTACCTTGGACACTGTAGCTTATTCACCTAAATCTCTGATAAATTGCATTTCTGGTATGCACAGTCTGGTTAGCACAGTTAGTAAGGTGTTGGGTTTCCACTATGAAATTAATACTGTCATTGGTTCGAATCCTATGGTATCATGTTTTTATTTTACTAGTGTGGTTTGTGGTTCTATAATATGAATGCCTATGTCTTTTAACAACAATAGTCAATTCTTCCAATGGACTTTTTAGTGAAACCCAATAGATAGCTTTATTTTCTCTTTGTTTACTAAAATATTGAATGATTATGTCTTTTAAATTTAGTAGGAAAGTATTCTAATGACTTGCTTATGACACCCCATAGAATATATTATGTTTAGTACCTTGGACACTGTAGCTTATTCACTTAAATCTCTGATAAATTATGTGCTTAGTATGCACAGTCTGGTTAGCACAGTTAGTAAGGTGTTGGGTTTGCACTATCAAATTAAGTCTGTCATTGGATTGAATCCCATGTTATCATGTTTTTATTTCACTAGTGTGGTTTGTGGCTCTATAATATGAATGCCTATGTCTTTTAACAACAATAGTCAAGTATTCCAATGGACTTTTTAGTGAAACCCAATAGATAGTTTTATTTTCTCTTTGTTTACTAAAATATTGAATGCTTATGTCTTATTAATTTTGTAGGAAAGTATTCTAATGACTTGCTTATGACACCCCATAGAATATATTATGTTTAGTACCTTGGACACTGTAGCTTATTCTTTAAATCTCTGATAAATTGCACATCTTGTATGCACGGTCTGCTTAGAACAGTTAGTAAGGTGTTGGGTTTGCACTATGAAATTAAGACTGTCATTGGTTCGAATCCCATGTTATCATGTTTTTATTTTACTAGTGTGGTTTGTGGCTCTATAATATGAATGCCTATGTCTTTTAACAACAATAGTCAAGTCTTCCAATACACTTTTTAGTGAAACCCAATAGATAGCTTTATTTTCTCTTTGTTTACTAAAATATTGAATGCTTATGTCTTTTAAATTTAGTAGGAAAGTATTCTAATGACTTGCTTATGACACCCCATAGAATATATTATGTTTAGTACCTTGGACACTGTAGTTTATTCACTTAAATCTCTGATAAATTGTTTGTTTGGTTTGCACAGTCTGGTTAGAACAGTTAATAATTTGTAGGGTTTGCGCTATCAAATTAAGACTGTCATTGGTTCGAATCCCATTTTATCATGTTTTTATTTTACTAGTGTGGTTTGTGGCTCTATAATATGAATGCCTATGTTTTTTTTAACAACAATAGTTAAGTCTTCCAATAGACTTTTTAGTGTAACCCAATATATAACTTTATTTTCTCTTTGTTTACTAAAATATTGAATGCTTATGTCTTATAAATTTAGTAGGAAAGTATTCTAATGACTTGCTTATGACACCCCATAGAATATATTGTTTAGTACCTTGGACACTGTAGCTTATTCACTTAAATCTCTGATAAATTGCACATCTGGTATGCACAGTCTGGTTAGCACAGTTAGTAAGGTGTAGGATTTGCACAATGAAATTAAGACTGTCATTGGTTCGAATCCCATGTTATCATGTTTTTATTTTACTAGTGTGGTTTGTGGCTCTATAATATGAATGCCTATGTCTTTTAACAACAATAGTCAAGTCTTCCAATAGACTTTTTAGTGAAACCCAATAGATAGCTTTATTTTCTCTTTGTTTACTAAAATATTGAATGCTTATGTCTTATAAATTTAGCAGGAAAGTATTCTAATGACTTGCTTATGACACCCCATAGAATATATTATGTTTAGTACCTTGGACACTGTAGCTTATTCACTTAAATCTCTGATAAATTGCATGTCTGGTATGCACGGTCTGGTTAGCACAGTTAGTAAGGTGTTGGGTTTCCACTATGAAATTAAGACTGTCATTGGTTCGAATCCCATGTTATCATGTTTTTATTTTACTAGTGTGGTTTGTGGCTCTATAATATGAATGCCTATGTCTTTTAACAACAATAGTCAAGTCTTCCAATGGACTTTTTAGTGAAACCCAATAGATAGCTTTATTTTCTCTTTGTTTACTCAAATATTGAATGCTTATGTCTTATTAATTTTGTAGGAAAGTATTCTAATGACTTGCTTATGACACCCCATAGAATATATTATGTTTAGTACCTTGGACACTGTAGCTTATTCACTTAAATCTCTGATAAATTATGTGCCTGGTATGCACAGTCTGGTTAGCACAGTTAGTAAGGTGTTGGGTTTGCACTATCAAATTAAGGCTGTCATTGGATCGAATCCCATGTTATCATGTTTTTATTTTACTAGTGTGGTTTGTGGCTCTATAATATGAATGCCTCTGTCATTTAACAACAATAGTCAAGTCTTCCAATGGACTTTTTAGTGAAACCCAATAGATAGCTTTATTTTCTCTTTGTTTACTCAAATATTGAATGCTTATGTCTTATTAATTTTGTAGGAAAGTATTCTAATGACTTGCTTATGACACCCCATAGAATATATTATGTTTAGTACCTTGGACACTGTAGCTTATTCACTTAAATCTCTGATAAATTGCATGTCTGGTATGCACAGTCTGTTAGCACAGTTAGTGAGGTGTTGGGTTTCCACTATGAAATTAATGCTGTCATTGGTTCGAATCCTATGGTATCATGTTTTTATTTTACTAGTGTGGTTTGTGGCTCTATAATATGAATGCCTATGTCTTTTAACAACAATAGTCAATTCTTCCAATGGACTTTTTAGTGAAACCCAATAGATAGCTTTATTTTCTCTTTGTTTACTAAAATATTGAATGATTATGTCTTTTAAATTTAGTAGGAAAGTATTCTAATGACTTGCTTATGACACCCCATAGAATATATTATGTTTAGTACCTTGGACACTGTAGCTTATTCACTTAAATCTCTGATAAATTATGTGCTTGGTATGCACAGTCTGGTTAGCACAGTTAGTAAAGTGTTGGGTTTGCACTATCAAATTAAGTCTGTCATTGGATTGAATCCCATGTTATCATGTTTTTATTTTACTAGTGTGGTTTGTGGCTCTATAATATGAATGCCTATGTCTTTTAACAACAATAGTCAAGTATTCCAATGGACTTTTTAGCGAAACCCAATAGATAGTTTTATTTTCTCTTTGTTTACTAAAATATTGAATGCTTATGTCTTATTAATTTTGTAGGAAAGAATTCTAATGAATTGCTTATGACACCCCATAGAATATATTATGTTTAGTACCTTGGACACTGTAGCTTATTCACTTAAATCTCTGATAAATTGCACGTCTTGTATGCACGGTCTGCTTAGAACAGTTAGTAAGGTGTTGGGATTGCACTATGAAATTAAGACTGTCATTGGTTCGAATCCCATGTTATCATGTTTTTATTTTACTAGTGTGGTTTGTGGCTCTATAATATGAATGCCTATGTCTTTTAACAACAATAGTCAAGTCTTCCAATGGACTTTTTAGTGAAACCCAATAGATAGCTTTATTTTCTCTTTGTTTACTCAAATATTGAATGCTTATGTCTTATTAATTTTGTAGGAAAGTATTCTAATGACTTGCTTATGACACCCCATAGAATATATTATGTTTAGTACCTTGGACACTGTAGCTCATTCACTTAAATCTCTGATAAATTATGTGCCTGGTATGCACAGTCTGGTTAGCACAGTTAGTAAGGTGTTGGGTTTGCACTATCAAATTAAGTCTGTCATTGGATCGAATCCCATGTTATCATGTTTTTATTTTACTAGTGTGGTTTGTGGCTCTATAATATGAATGCCTATGTCTTTTAACAACAATAGTCAAGTATTCCAATGGACTTTTTAGTGAAACCCAATAGATAGTTTTATTCTCTCTTTGTTTACTCACATATTGAATGCTTATGTCTTATTAATTTTGTAGGAAAGTATTCTAATGACTTGCTTATGACACCCCATAGAATATATTATGTTTAGTAATTTGGACACTGTAGCTTATTCACTAAAATCTCTGATAAATTGGACGTCTTGTATGCACGGTCTGGTTAGCACAGTTAGTAAGGTGTTGGGTTTGCACTATGAAATTAAGACTGTCATTGGTTCGAATCCCATGTTATCATGTTTTTATTTTACTAGTGTGGTTTGTGGCTCTATAATATGAATGCCTATGTCTTTTAACAACAATAGTCAAGTCTTCCAATAGACTTTTTAGTGAAACCCAATAGATAGCTTTATTTTCTCTTTGTTTACTAAAATATTGAATGCTTATGTCTTTTAAATTTAGTAGGAAAGTATTCTAATGACTTGCTTATGACACCCCATAGAATATATTATGTTTAGTACCTTGGACACTGTAGCTTATTCACTTAAATCTCTGATAAATTGCATGTCTGGTATGCACGGTCTGGTTAGCACAGTTAGTAAGGTGTTGGGTTTCCACTATGAAATTAAGACTGTCATTGGTTCGAATCCCATGTTATCATGTTTTCATTTTACTAGTGTGGTTTGTGGCTCTATAATATGAATGCCTATGTCTTTTAACAACAATAGTCAAGTCTTCCAATGGACTTTTTAGTGAAACCCAATAGATAGCTTTATTTTCTCTTTGTTTACTCAAATATTGAATGCTTATGTCTTATTAATTTTGTAGGAAACTATTCTAATGACTTGCTTATGACACCCCATAGAATATATTATGTTTAGTACCTTGGACACTGTAGCTTATTCACTTAAATCTCTGATAAATTATGTGCCTGGTATGCACAGTCTGGTTAGCACAGTTAGTAAGGTGTTGGGTTTGCACTATCAAATTAAGTCTGTCATTGGATCGAATCCCATGTTATCATGTTTTTATTTTACTAGTGTGGTTTGTGGCTCTATAATATGAATGCCTATGTCTTTTAACAACAATAGTCAAGTATTCCAATGGACTTTTTAGTGAAACCCAATAGATAGTTTTATTTTCTCTTTGTTTACTCAAATATTGAATGCTTATGTCTTATTAATTTTGTAGGAAAGTATTCTAATGACTTGCTTATGACACCCCATAGAATATATTATGTTTAGTAATTTGGACACTGTAGCTTATTCACTTAAATCTCTGATAAATTGCACGTCTTGTATGCACGGTCTGGTTAGCACAGTTAGTAAGGTGTTGGGTTTGCACTATGAAATTAAGACTGTCATTGGTTCGAATCCCATGTTATCATGTTTTTATTTTACTAGTGTGGTTTGTGGCTCTATAATATGAATGCCTATGTCTTTTAACAACAATAGTCAAGTCTTCCAATACACTTTTTAGTGAAACCCAATAGATAGCTTTATTTTCTCTTTGTTTACTAAAATATTGAATGATTATGTCTTTTAAATTTAGTAGGAAAGTATTTTAATGACTTGCTTATGACACCCCATAGAATATATTATGTTTAGTACCTTGGACACTGTAGTTTATTCACTTAAATCTCTGATAAATTGTTTGTTTGGTTTGCACAGTCTGGTTAGAACAGTTAATAATTTGTAGGGTTTGCGCTATCAAATTAAGACTGTCATTGGTTCGAATCCCATTTTATCATGTTTTTATTTTACTAGTGTGGTTTGTGGCTCTATAATATGAAAGCCTATGTTTTTTTAACAACAATAGTTAAGTCTTCCAATAGACTTTTTAGTGTAACCCAATATATAACTTTATTTTCTCTTTGTTTACTAAAATATTGAATGCTTATGTCTTATAAATTTAGTAGGAAAGTATTCTAATGACTTGCTTATGACACCCCATAGAATATATTATGTTTAGTACCTTGGACACTGTAGCTTATTCACTTAAATCTCTGATAAATTGCACATCTGGTATGCACAGTCTGGTTAGCACAGTTAGTAAGGTGTAGGGTTTGCACAATGAAATTAAGGCTGTCATTGGTTCGAATCCCATGTTATCATGTTTTTATTTTACTAGTGTGGTTTGTGGCTCTATAATATGAATACCTATAGAGCCACAACAATAGTCAAGTCTTCCAATAGACTTTTTAGTGAAACCCAATAGATAGCTTTATTTTCTCTTTGTTTACTAAAATATTGAATGCTTATGTCTTATAAATTTAGTAGGAAAGTATTCTAATGACTTGCTTATGACACCCCATAGAATATATTATGTTTAGTACCTTGGACACTGTAGCTTGTTCACTTAAATCTCTGATAAATTGCATGTCTGGTATGCACGGTCTGGTTAGCACAGTTAGTAAGGTGTTGGGTTTCCACTATGAAATTAAGACTGTCATTGGTTCGAATCCCATGTTATCATGTTTTCATTTTACTAGTGTGGTTTGTGGCTCTATAATATGAATGCCTATGTCTTTTAACAACAATAGTCAAGTCTTCCAATGGACTTTTTAGTGAAACCCAATAGATAGCTTTATTTTCTCTTTGTTTACTCAAATATTGAATGCTTATGTCTTATTAATTTTGTAGGAAAGTATTCTAATGACTTGCTTATGACACCCCATAGAATATATTATGTTTAGTACCTTGGACACTGTAGCTTATTCACTTAAATCTCTGATAAATTATGTGCCTGGTATGCACAGTCTGGTTAGCACAGT
Organism: Pseudophryne corroboree; assembly: GCF_028390025.1. Classification (NCBI taxonomy): domain Eukaryota; kingdom Metazoa; phylum Chordata; class Amphibia; order Anura; family Myobatrachidae; genus Pseudophryne; species Pseudophryne corroboree. The sequence goes on along the minus strand of NC_086449.1, from coordinate 664,111,312 downwards.
TAGTAAGGTGTTGGGTTTGCACTATCAAATTAAGTCTGTCATTGGATCGAATCCCATGTTATCATGTTTTTATTTTACTAGTGTGGTTTGTGGCTCTATAATATGAATGCCTATGTCTTTTAACAACAATAGTCAAGTATTCCAATGGACTTTTTAGTGAAACCCAATAGATAGTTTTATTTTCTCTTTGTTTACTCAAATATTGAATGCTTATGTCTTATTAATTTTGTAGGAAAGTATTCTAATGACTTGCTTATGACACCCCATAGAATATATTATGTTTAGTAATTTGGACACTGTAGCTTATTCACTTAAATCTCTGATAAATTGCACGTCTTGTATGCACGGTCTGGTTAGCACAGTTAGTAAGGTGTTGGGTTTGCACTATGAAATTAAGACTGTCATTGGTTCGAATCCCATGTTATCATGTTTTTATTTTACTAGTGTGGTTTGTGGCTATATAATATGAATGCCTATGTCTTTTAACAACAATAGTCAAGTCTTCCAATAGACTTTTTAGTGAAACCCAATAGATAGCTTTATTTTCTCTTTGTTTACTAAAATATTGAATGCTTATGTCTTTTAAATTTAGTAGGAAAGTATTCTAATGACTTGCTTATGACACCCCATAGAATATATTATGTTTAGTACCTTGGACACTGTAGCTTATTCACCTAAATCTCTGATAAATTGCATTTCTGGTATGCACAGTCTGGTTAGCACAGTTAGTAAGGTGTTGGGTTTCCACTATGAAATTAATACTGTCATTGGTTCGAATCCTATGGTATCATGTTTTTATTTTACTAGTGTGGTTTGTGGTTCTATAATATGAATGCCTATGTCTTTTAACAACAATAGTCAATTCTTCCAATGGACTTTTTAGTGAAACCCAATAGATAGCTTTATTTTCTCTTTGTTTACTAAAATATTGAATGATTATGTCTTTTAAATTTAGTAGGAAAGTATTCTAATGACTTGCTTATGACACCCCATAGAATATATTATGTTTAGTACCTTGGACACTGTAGCTTATTCACTTAAATCTCTGATAAATTATGTGCTTGGTATGCACCGTCTGGTTAGCACAGTTAGTAAGGTGTTGGGTTTGCACTATCAAATTAAGTCTGTCATTGGATTGAATCCCATGTTATCATGTTTTTATTTTACTAGTGTGGTTTGTGGCTCTATAATATGAATGCCTATGTCTTTTAACAACAATAGTCAAGTATTCCAATGGACTTTTTAGTGTAACCCAATATATAACTTTATTTTCTCTTTGTTTACTAAAATATTGAATGCTTATGTCTTATAAATTTAGTAGGAAAGTATTCTAATGACTTGCTTATGACACCCCATAGAATATATTATGTTTAGTACCTTGGACACTGTAGCTTATTCACTTAAATCTCTGATAAATTGCACATCTTGTATGCACAGTCTGGTTAGCACAGTTAGTAAGGTGTAGGGTTTGCACAATGAAATTAAGACTGTCATTGGTTCGAATCCTATGTTATCATGTATTTATTTTACTAGTGTGGTTTGTGGCTCTATAATATGAATGCCTATAGAGCCACAACAATAGTCAAGTCTTCCAATAGACTTTTTAGTGAAACCCAATAGATAGCTTTATTTTCTCTTTGTTCACTAAAATATTGAATGCTTATGTCTTATAAATTTAGTAGGAAAGTATTCTAATGACTTGCTTATGACACCCCATAGAATATATTATGTTTAGTACCTTGGACACTGTAGCTTATTCACTTAAATCTCTGATAAATTGCACATCTGGTATGCACAGTCTGGTTAGCACAGTTAGTAAGGTGTAGGGTTTGCACAATGAAATGAAGACTGTCATTGGTTCGAATCCCATGTTATCATGTTTTTATTTTACTAGTGTGGTTTGTGGCTCTATAATATGAATACCTATGTTTTTTAACAACAATAGTCAAGTATTCCAATGGACTTTTTAGTGAAACCCAATAGATAGTTTTATTTTCTCTTTGTTTACTAAAATATTGAATGCTTATGTCTTATTAATTTTGTAGGAAAGTATTCTAATGACTTGCTTATGACACCCCATAGAATATATTATGTTTAGTACCTTGGACACTGTAGCTTATTCTTTAAATCTCTGATAAATTGCATGTCTTGTATGCACGGTCTGCTTAGAACAGTTAGTAAGGTGTTGGGTTTGCACTATGAAATTAAGACTGTCATTGGTTCGAATCCCATGTTATCATGTTTTTATTTTACTAGTGTGGTTTGTGGCTCTATAATATGAATGCCTATGTCTTTTAACAACAATAGTCAAGTCTTCCAATACACTTTTTAGTGAAACCCAATAGATAGCTTTATTTTCTCTTTGTTTACTAAAATATTGAATGCTTATGTCTTTTAAATTTAGTAGGAAAGTATTCTAATGACTTGCTTATGACACCCCATAGAATATATTATGTTTAGTACCTTGGACACTGTAGTTTATTCACTTAAATCTCTGATAAATTGTTTGTTTGGTTTGCACAGTCTGGTTAGAACAGTTAATAATTTGTAGGGTTTGCGCTATCAAATTAAGACTGTCATTGGTTCGAATCCCATTTTATCATGTTTTTATTTTACTAGTGTGGTTTGTGGCTCTATAATATGAATGCCTATGTTTTTTTTAACAACAATAGTTAAGTCTTCCAATAGACTTTTTAGTGTAACCCAATATATAACTTTATTTTCTCTTTGTTTACTAAAATATTGAATGCTTATGTCTTATAAATTTAGTAGGAAAGTATTCTAATGACTTGCTTATGACACCCCATAGAATATATTGTTTAGTACCTTGGACACTGTAGCTTATTCACTTAAATCTCTGATAAATTGCACATCTGGTATGCACAGTCTGGTTAGCACAGTTAGTAAGGTGTAGGGTTTGCACAATGAAATTAAGACTGTCATTGGTTCGAATCCCATGTTATCATGTTTTTATTTTACTAGTGTGGTTTGTGGCTCTATAATATGAATGCCTATGTCTTTTAACAACAATAGTCAAGTCTTCCAATAGACTTTTTAGTGAAACCCAATAGATAGCTTTATTTTCTCTTTGTTTACTAAAATATTGAATGCTTATGTCTTATAAATTTAGCAGGAAAGTATTCTAATGACTTGCTTATGACATCCCATAGAATATATTATGTTTAGTACCTTGGACACTGTAGCTTATTCACTTAAATCTCTGATAAATTGCATGTCAGGTATGCACAGTCTGGTTAGCACAGTTAGTAAGGTGTTGGGTTTCCACTATGAAATTAAGACTGTCATTGGTTCGAATCCCATGTTATCATGTTTTTATTTTACTAGTGTGGTTTGTGGCTCTATAATATGAATGCCTATGTCTTTTAACAACAATAGTCAAGTCTTCCAATGGACTTTTTAGTGAAACCCAATAGATAGCTTTATTTTCTCTTTGTTTACTCAAATATTGAATGCTTATGTCTTATTAATTTTGTAGGAAAGTATTCTAATGACTTGCTTATGACACCCCATAGAATATATTATGTTTAGTACCTTGGACACTGTAGCTTATTCACTTAAATCTCTGATAAATTATGTGCCTGGTATGCACAGTCTGGTTAGCACAGTTAGTAAGGTGTTGGGTTTGCACTATCAAATTAAGGCTGTCATTGGATCGAATCCCATGTTATCATGTTTTTATTTTACTAGTGTGGTTTGTGGCTCTATAATATGAATGCCTCTGTCATTTAACAACAATAGTCAAGTCTTCCAATGGACTTTTTAGTGAAACCCAATAGATAGCTTTATTTTCTCTTTGTTTACTCAAATATTGAATGCTTATGTCTTATTAATTTTGTAGGAAAGTATTCTAATGACTTGCTTATGACACCCCATAGAATATATTATGTTTAGTACCTTGGACACTGTAGCTTATTCACTTAAATCTCTGATAAATTGCATGTCTGGTATGCACAGTCTGTTAGCACAGTTAGTGAGGTGTTGGGTTTCCACTATGAAATTAATGCTGTCATTGGTTCGAATCCTATGGTATCATGTTTTTATTTTACTAGTGTGGTTTGTGGCTCTATAATATGAATGCCTATGTCTTTTAACAACAATAGTCAATTCTTCCAATGGACTTTTTAGTGAAACCCAATAGATAGCTTTATTTTCTCTTTGTTTACTAAAATATTGAATGATTATGTCTTTTAAATTTAGTAGGAAAGTATTCTAATGACTTGCTTATGACACCCCATAGAATATATTATGTTTAGTACCTTGGACACTGTAGCTTATTCACTTAAATCTCTGATAAATTATGTGCTTGGTATGCACAGTCTGGTTAGCACAGTTAGTAAGGTGTTGGGTTTGCACTATCAAATTAAGTCTGTCATTGGATTGAATCCCATGTTATCATGTTTTTATTTTACTAGTGTGGTTTGTGGCTCTATAATATGAATGCCTATGTCTTTTAACAACAATAGTCAAGTATTCCAATGGACTTTTTAGTGAAACCCAATAGATAGTTTTATTTTCTCTTTGTTTACTAAAATATTGAATGCTTATGTCTTATTAATTTTGTAGGAAAGAATTCTAATGAATTGCTTATGACACCCCATAGAATATATTATGTTTAGTACCTTGGACACTGTAGCTTATTCACTAAAATCTCTGATAAATTGCACGTCTTGTATGCATGGTCTGCTTAGAACAGTTAGTAAGGTGTTGGGATTGCACTATGAAATTAAGACTGTCATTGGTTCGAATCCCATGTTATCATGTTTTTATTTTACTAGTGTGGTTTGTGGCTCTATAATATGAATGCCTATGTCTTTTAACAACAATAGTCAAGTCTTCCAATGGACTTTTTAGTGAAACCCAATAGATAGCTTTATTTTCTCTTTGTTTACTCAAATATTGAATGCTTATGTCTTATTAATTTTGTAGGAAAGTATTCTAATGACTTGCTTATGACACCCCATAGAATATATTATGTTTAGTACCTTGGACACTGTAGCTTATTCACTTAAATCTCTGATAAATTATGTGCCTGGTATGCACAGTCTGGTTAGCACAGTTAGTAAGGTGTTGGGTTTGCACTATCAAATTAAGTCTGTCATTGGATCGAATCCCATGTTATCATGTTTTTATTTTACTAGTGTGGTTTGTGGCTCTATAATATGAATGCCTATGTCTTTTAACAACAATAGTCAAGTATTCCAATGGACTTTTTAGTGAAACCCAATAGATAGTTTTATTTTCTCTTTGTTTACTCACATATTGAATGCTTATGTCTTATTAATTTTGTAGGAAAGTATTCTAATGACTTGCTTATGACACCCCATAGAATATATTATGTTTAGTACCTTGGACACTGTAGCTTATTCACTTAAATCTCTGATAAATTGCATTTCTGGTATGCACAGTCTGGTTAGCACAGTTAGTAAGGTGTTGGGTTTCCACTATGAAATTAATACTGTCATTGGTTCGAATCCTATGGTATCATGTTTTTATTTTACTAGTGTGGTTTGTGGTTCTATAATATGAATGCCTATGTCTTTTAACAACAATAGTCAATTCTTCCAATGGACTTTTTAGTGAAACCCAATAGATAGCTTTATTTTCTCTTTGTTTACTAAAATATTGAATGATTATGTCTTTTAAATTTAGTAGGAAAGTATTCTAATGACTTGCTTATGACACCCCATAGAATATATTATGTTTAGTACCTTGGACACTGTAGCTTATTCACTTAAATCTCTGATAAATTATGTGCTTGGTATGCACCGTCTGGTTAGCACAGTTAGTAAGGTGTTGGGTTTGCACTATCAAATTAAGTCTGTCATTGGATTGAATCCCATGTTATCATGTTTTTATTTTACTAGTGTGGTTTGTGGCTCTATAATATGAATGCCTATGTCTTTTAACAACAATAGTCAAGTATTCCAATGGACTTTTTAGTGAAACCCAATAGATAGTTTTATTTTCTCTTTGTTTACTAAAATATTGAATGCTTATGTCTTATTAATTTTGTAGGAAAGTATTCTAATGACTTGCTTATGACACCCCATAGAATATATTATGTTTAGTACCTTGGACACTGTAGCTTATTCTTTAAATCTCTGATAAATTGCACATCTTGTATGCACGGTCTGCTTAGAACAGTTAGTAAGGTGTTGGGTTTGCACTATGAAATTAAGACTGTCATTGGTTCGAATCCCATGTTATCATGTTTTTATTTTACTAGTGTGGTTTGTGGCTCTATAATATGAATGCCTATGTCTTTTAACAACAATAGTCAAGTCTTCCAATACACTTTTTAGTGAAACCCAATAGATAGCTTTATTTTCTCTTTGTTTACTAAAATATTGAATGCTTATGTCTTTTAAATTTAGTAGGAAAGTATTCTAATGACTTGCTTATGACACCCCATAGAATATATTATGTTTAGTACCTTGGACACTGTAGTTTATTCACTTAAATCTCTGATAAATTGTTTGTTTGGTTTGCACAGTCTGGTTAGAACAGTTAATAATTTGTAGGGTTTGCGCTATCAAATTAGGACTGTCATTGGTTCGAATCCCATTTTATCATGTTTTTATTTTACTAGTGTGGTTTGTGGCTCTATAATATGAATACCTATGTTTTTTTAACAACAATAGTTAAGTCTTCCAATAGACTTTTTAGTGTAACCCAATATATAACTTTATTTTCTCTTTGTTTACTAAAATATTGAATGCTTATGTCTTATAAATTTAGTAGGAAAGTATTCTAATGACTTGCTTATGACACCCCATAGAATATATTATGTTTAGTACCTTGGACACTGTAGCTTATTCACTTAAATCTCTGATAAATTGCACATCTGGTGTGCACAGTCTGGTTAGCACAGTTAGTAAGGTGTAGGGTTTGCACAATGAAATTAAGACTGTCATTGGTTCGAATCCCATGTTATCATGTTTTTATTTTACTAGTGTGGTTTGTGGCTCTATAATATGAATGCCTATGTCTTTTAACAACAATAGTCAAGTCTTCCAATGGACTTTTTAGTGAAACCCAATAGATAGCTTTATTTTCTCTTTGTTTACTAAAATATTGAATGCTTATGTCTTATAAATTTAGTAGGAAAGTATTCTAATGACTTGCTTATGACACCCCATAGAATATATTATGTTTAGTACCTTGGACACTGTAGCTTATTCACTTAAATCTCTGATAAATTGCACGTCTTGTATGCACGGTCTGCTTAGAACAGTTAGTAAGGTGTTGGGTTTGCACTATGAAATTAAGACTGTCATTGGTTCGAATCCCATGTTATCATGTTTTTATTTTACTAGTGTGGTTTGTGGCTCTATAATATGAATGCCTATGTCTTTTAACAACAATAGTCAAGTCTTCCAATAGACTTTTTAGTGAAACCCAATAGATAGCTTTATTTTCTCTTTGTTTACTAAAATATTGAATGCTTGTGTCTTTTAAATTTAGTAGGAAAGTATTCTAATGACTTGCTTATGACACCCCATAGAATATATTATGTTTAGTACCTTGGACACTGTAGCTTATTCACTTAAATCTCTGATAAATTGCTTTTCTGGTGTGCACAGTCTGGTTAGCACAGTTAGTAAGGTGTTGGGTTTCCACTATGAAATTAATACTGTCATTGGTTCGAATCCTATGGTATCATGTTTTTATTTTACTAGTGTGGTTTGTGGTTCTATAATATGAATGCCTATGTCTTTTAACAACAATAGTCAATTCTTCCAATGGACTTTTTAGTGAAACCCAATAGATAGCTTTATTTTCTCTTTGTTTACTAAAATATTGAATGATTATGTCTTTTAAATTTAGTAGGAAAGTATTCTAATGACTTGCTTATGACACCCCATAGAATATATTATGTTTAGTACCTTGGACACTGTAGCTTATTCACTTAAATCTCTGATAAATTATGTGCTTGGTATGCACAGTCTGGTTAGCACAGTTAGTAAGGTGTTGGGTTTGCACTATCAAATTAAGTCTGTCATTGGATTAAATCCCATGTTATCATGTTTTTATTTTACTAGTGTGGTTTGTGGCTCTATAATATGAATGCCTATGTCTTTTAACAACAATAGTCAAGTATTCCAATGGACTTTTTAGTGAAACCCAATAGATAGTTTTATTTTCTCTTTGTTTACTAAAATATTGAATGCTTATGTCTTATTAATTTTGTAGGAAAGTATTCTAATGACTTGCTTATGACACCCCATAGAATATATTATGTTTAGTACCTTGGACACTGTAGCTTATTCTTTAAATCTCTGATAAATTGCACGTCTTGTATGCACGGTCTGCTTAGAACAGTTAGTAAGGTGTTGGGTTTGCACTATGAAATTAAGACTGTCATTGGTTCGAATCCCATGTTATCATGTTTTTATTTTACTAGTGTGGTTTGTGGCTCTATAATATGAATGCCTATGTCTTTTAACAACAATAGTCAAGTCTTCCAATACACTTTTTAGTGAAACCCAATAGATAGCTTTATTTTCTCTTTGTTTACTAAAATATTGAATGCTTATGTCTTTTAAATTTAGTAGGAAAGTATTCAAATGACTTGCTTATGACACCCCATAGAATATATTATGTTTAGTACCTTGGACACTGTAGTTTATTCACTTAAATCTCTAATAAATTGTTTGTTTGGTTTGCACAGTCTGGTTAGAACAGTTAATAATTTGTAGGGTTTGCGCTATCAAATTAAGACTGTCATTGGTTCGAATCCCATTTTATCATGTTTTTATTTTACTAGTGTGGTTTGTGGCTCTATAATATGAATGCCTATGTTTTTTTAACAACAATAGTTAAGTCTTCCAATAGACTTTTTAGTGTAACCCAATATATAACTTTATTTTCTCTTTGTTTACTAAAATATTGAATGCTTATGTCTTATAAATTTAGTAGGAAAGTATTCTAATGACTTGCTTATGACACCCCATAGAATATATTATGTTTAGTACCTTGGACACTGTAGCTTATTCACTTAAATCTCTGATAAATTGCACATCTGGTATGCACAGTCTGGTTAGCACAGTTAGTAAGGTGTAGGGTTTGCACAATGAAATTAAGACTGTCATTGGTTCGAATCCCATTTTATCATGTTTTTATTTTACTAGTGTGGTTTGTGGCTCTATAATATGAATGCCTATGTTTTTTTAACAACAATAGTTAAGTCTTCCAATAGACTTTTTAGTGTAACCCAATATATAACTTTATTTTCTCTTTGTTTACTAAAATATTGAATGCTTATGTCTTATAAATTTAGTAGGAAAGTATTCTAATGACTTGCTTATGACACCCCATAGAATATATTATGTTTAGTACCTTGGACACTGTAGCTTATTCACTTAAATCTCTGATAAATTGCACATCTGGTATGCACAGTCTGGTTAGCACAGTTAGTAAGGTGTTGGGTTTCCACTATGAAATTAAGACTGTCATTGGTTCGAATCCCATGTTATCATGTTTTTATTTTACTAGTGTGGTTTGTGGCTCTATAATATGAATGCCTATGTCTTTTAACAACAATAGTCAAGTCTTCCAATGGACTTTTTAGTGAAACCCAATAGATAGCTTTATTTTCTCTTTGTTTACTCAAATATTGAATGCTTATGTCTTATTAATTTTGTAGGAAAGTATTCTAATGACTTGCTTATGACACCCCATAGAATATATTATGTTTAGTACCTTGGACACTGTAGCTTATTCACTTAAATCTCTGATAAATTATGTGCCTGGTATGCACAGTCTGGTTAGCACAGTTAGTAAGGTGTTGGGTTTGCACTATCAAATTAAGGCTGTCATTGGATCGAATCCCATGTTATCATGTTTTTATTTTACTAGTGTGGTTTGTGGCTCTTTAATATGAATGCCTCTGTCTTTTAACAACAATAGTCAAGTCTTCCAATGGACTTTTTAGTGAAACCCAATAGATAGCTTTATTTTCTCTTTGTTTACTCAAATATTGAATGCTTATGTCTTATTAATTTTGTAGGAAAGTATTCTAATGACTTGCTTATGACACCCCATAGAATATATTATGTTTAGTACCTTGGACACTGTAGCTTATTCACTTAAATCTCTGATAAATTGCATGTCTGGTATGCACAGTCTGGTTAGCACAGTTAGTAAGGTGTTGGGTTTCCACTATGAAATTAATGCTGTCATTGGTTCGAATCCTATGGTATCATGTTTTTATTTTACTAGTGTGGTTTGTGGCTCTATAATATGAATGCCTATGTCTTTTAACAACAATAGTCAATTCTTCCAATGGACTTTTTAGTGAAACCCAATAGATAGCTTTATTTTCTCTTTGTTTACTAAAATATTGAATGATTATGTCTTTTAAATTTAGTAGGAAAGTATTCTAATGACTTGCTTATGACACCCCATAGAATATATTATGTTTAGTACCTTGGACACTGTAGCTTATTCACTTAAATCTCTGATAAATTATGTGCTTGGTATGCACAGTCTGGTTAGCACAGTTAGTAAGGTGTTGGGTTTGCACTATCAAATTAAGGCTGTCATTGGATCGAATCCCATGTTATCATGTTTTTATTTTACTAGTGTGGTTTGTGGCTCTATAATATGAATGCCTCTGTCATTTAACAACAATAGTCAAGTCTTCCAATGGACTTTTTAGTGAAACCCAATAGATAGCTTTATTTTCTCTTTGTTTACTCAAATATTGAATGCTTATGTCTTATTAATTTTGTAGGAAAGTATTCTAATGACTTGCTTATGACACCCCATAGAATATATTATGTTTAGTACCTTGGACACTGTAGCTTATTCACTTAAATCTCTGATAAATTGCATGTCTGGTATGCACAGTCTGTTAGCACAGTTAGTGAGGTGTTGGGTTTCCACTATGAAATTAATGCTGTCATTGGTTCGAATCCTATGGTATCATGTTTTTATTTTACTAGTGTGGTTTGTGGCTCTATAATATGAATGCCTATGTCTTTTAACAACAATAGTCAATTCTTCCAATGGACTTTTTAGTGAAACCCAATAGATAGCTTTATTTTCTCTTTGTTTACTAAAATATTGAATGATTATGTCTTTTAAATTTAGTAGGAAAGTATTCTAATGACTTGCTTATGACACCCCATAGAATATATTATGTTTAGTACCTTGGACACTGTAGCTTATTCACTTAAATCTCTGATAAATTATGTGCTTGGTATGCACAGTCTGGTTAGCACAGTTAGTAAGGTGTTGGGTTTGCACTATCAAATTAAGTCTGTCATTGGATTGAATCCCATGTTATCATGTTTTTATTTTACTAGTGTGGTTTGTGGCTCTATAATATGAATGCCTATGTCTTTTAACAACAATAGTCAAGTATTCCAATGGACTTTTTAGTGAAACCCAATAGATAGTTTTATTTTCTCTTTGTTTACTAAAATATTGAATGCTTATGTCTTATTAATTTTGTAGGAAAGAATTCTAATGACTTGCTTATGACACCCCATAGAATATATTATGTTTAGTACCTTGGACACTGTAGCTTATTCACTTAAATCTCTGATAAATTATGTGCCTGGTATGCACAGTCTGGTTAGCACAGTTAGTAAGGTGTTGGGTTTGCACTATCAAATTAAGTCTGTCATTGGATCGAATCCCATGTTATCATGTTTTTATTTTACTAGTGTGGTTTGTGGCTCTATAATATGAATGCCTATGTCTTTTAACAACAATAGTCAAGTATTCCAATGGACTTTTTAGTGAAACCCAATAGATAGTTTTATTTTCTCTTTGTTTACTCACATATTGAATGCTTATGTCTTATTAATTTTGTAGGAAAGTATTCTAATGACTTGCTTATGACACCCCATAGAATATATTATGTTTAGTACCTTGGACACTGTAGCTTATTCTTTAAATCTCTGATAAATTGCACGTCTTGTATGCACGGTCTGCTTAGAACAGTTAGTAAAGTGTTGGGTTTGCACTATGAAATTAAGACTGTCATTGGTTCGAATCCCATGTTATCATGTTTTTATTTTACTAGTGTGGTTTGTGGCTCTATAATATGAATTCCTATGTCTTTTAACAACAATAGTCAAGTCTTCCAATACACTTTTTAGTGAAACCCAATAGATAGCTTTATTTTCTCTTTGTTTACTAAAATATTGAATGCTTATGTCTTTTAAATTTAGTAGGAAAGTATTCTAATGACTTGCTTATGACACCCCATAGAATATATTATGTTTAGTACCTTGGACACTGTAGTTTATTCACTTAAATCTCTGATAAATTGTTTGTTTGGTTTGCACAGTCTGGTTAGAACAGTTAATAATTTGTAGGGTTTGCGCTATCAAATTAAGACTGTCATTGGTTCGAATCCCATTTTATCATGTTTTTATTTTACTAGTGTGGTTTGTGGCTCTATAATATGAATGCCTATGTTTTTTTAACAACAATAGTTAAGTCTTCCAATAGACTTTTTAGTGTAACCCAATAGATAGCTTTATTTTCTCTTTGTTTACTCAAATATTGAATGCTTATGTCTTATTAATTTTGTAGGAAAGTATTCTAATGACTTGCTTATGGCACCCCATAGAATATATTATGTTTAGTACCTTGGACACTGTAGCTTATTCTTTAAATCTCTGATAAATTGCACGTCTTGTATGCACAGTCTGCTTAGAACAGTTAGTAAGGTGTTTGGTTTGCACTATGAAATTAAGACTGTCATTGGTTCGAATCCCATGTTATCATGTTTTTATTTTACTAGTGTGGTTTGTGGCTCTATAATATGAATGCCTATGTCTTTTAACAACAATAGTCAAGTCTTCCAATGGACTTTTTAGTGAAACCCAATAGATAGCTTTATTTTCTCTTTGTTTACTCAAATATTGAATGCTTATGTCTTATTAATTTTGTAGGAAAGTATTCTAATGACTTGCTTATGACACCCCATAGAATATATTATGTTTAGTACCTTGGACACTGTAGCTTATTCTTTAAATCTCTGATAAATTGCACGTCTTGTATGCACGGTCTGCTTAGAACAGTTAGTAAAGTGTTGGGTTTGCACTATGAAATTAAGACTGTCATTGGTTCGAATCCCATGTTATCATGTTTTTATTTTACTAGTGTGGTTTGTGGCTCTATAATATGAATTCCTATGTCTTTTAACAACAATAGTCAAGTCTTCCAATACACTTTTTAGTGAAACCCAATAGATAGCTTTATTTTCTCTTTGTTTACTAAAATATTGAATGCTTATGTCTTTTAAATTTAGTAGGAAAGTATTCTAATGACTTGCTTATGACACCCCATAGAATATATTATGTTTAGTACCTTGGACACTGTAGTTTATTCACTTAAATCTCTGATAAATTGTTTGTTTGGTTTGCACAGTCTGGTTAGAACAGTTAATAATTTGTAGGGTTTGCGCTATCAAATTAAGACTGTCATTGGTTCGAATCCCATTTTATCATGTTTTTATTTTACTAGTGTGGTTTGTGGCTCTATAATATGAATGCCTATGTTTTTTTAACAACAATAGTTAAGTCTTCCAATAGACTTTTTAGTGTAACCCAATAGATAGCTTTATTTTCTCTTTGTTTACTCAAATATTGAATGCTTATGTCTTATTAATTTTGTAGGAAAGTATTCTAATGACTTGCTTATGACACCCCATAGAATATATTATGTTTAGTACCTTGGACACTGTAGCTTATTCACTTAAATCTCTGATAAATTGCATGTCTGGTATGCACAGTCTGGTTAGCACAGTTAGTAAGGTGTTGGGTTTCCACTATGAAAATAATGCTGTCATTGGTTCGAATCCTATGGTATCATGTTTTTATTTTACTAGTGTGGTTTGTGGCTCTATAATATGAATGCCTATGTCTTTTAACAACAATAGTCAATTCTTCCAATGGACTTTTTAGTGAAACCCAATAGATAGCTTTATTTTCTCTTTGTTTACTAAAATATTGAATGATTATGTCTTTTAAATTTAGTAGGAAAGTATTCTAATGACTTGCTTATGACACCCCATAGAATATATTATGTTTAGTACCTTGGACACTGTAGCTTATTCACTTAAATCTCTGATAAATTATGTGCTTGGTATGCACAGTCTGGTTAGCACAGTTAGTAAGGTGTTGGGTTTGCACTATCAAATTAAGTTTGTCATTGGATTGAATCCCATGTTATCATGTTTTTATTTTACTAGTGTGGTTTGTGGCTCTATAATATGAATGCCTATGTCTTTTAACAACAATAGTCAAGTATTCCAATGGACTTTTTAGTGAAACCCAATAGATAGTTTTATTTTCTCTTTGTTTACTAAAATATTGAATGCTTATGTCTTATTAATTTTGTAGGAAAGAATTCTAATGAATTGCTTATGACACCCCATAGAATATATTATGTTTAGTACCTTGGACACTGTAGCTTATTCACTTAAATCTCTGATAAATTGCACGTCTTGTATGCATGGTCTGCTTAGAACAGTTAGTAAGGTGTTGGGTTTGCACTATCAAATTAAGACTGTCATTGGTTCGAATCCCATGTTATCATGTTTTTATTTTACTAGTGTGGTTTGTGGCTCTATAATATGAATGCCTATGTCTTTTAACAACAATAGTCAAGTCTTCCAATGGACTTTTTAGTGAAACCCAATAGATAGCTTTATTTTCTCTTTGTTTACTCAAATATTGAATGCTTATGTCTTATTAATTTTGTAGGAAAGTATTCTAATGACTTGCTTATGACACCCCATAGAATATATTATGTTTAGTACCTTGGACACTGTAGCTTATTCACTTAAATCTCTGATAAATTATGTGTCTGGTATGCACAGTCTGGTTAGCACAGTTAGTAAGCTGTTGGGTTTGCACTATCAAATTAAGTCTGTCATTGGATCGAATCCCATGTTATCATGTTTTTATTTTACTAGTGTGGTTTGTGGCTCTATAATATGAATGCCTATGTCTTTTAACAACAATAGTCAAGTATTCCAATGGACTTTTTAGTGAAACCCAATAGATAGTTTTATTTTCTCTTTGTTTACTCAAATATTGAATGCTTATGTCTTATTAATTTTGTAGGAAAGTATTCTAATGACTTGCTTATGACACCCCATAGAATATATTATGTTTAGTACCTTGGACACTGTAGCTTATTCTTTAAATCTCTGATAAATTGCACGTCTTGTATGCACGGTCTGCTTAGAACAGTTAATAAGATGTTGGGTTTGCACTATGAAATTAAGACTGTCATTGGTTCGAATCCCATGTTATCATGTTTTTATTTTACTAGTGTGGTTTGTGGCTCTATAATATGAATGCCTATGTCTTTTAACAA
This sequence comes from Pseudophryne corroboree, assembly GCF_028390025.1. Classification (NCBI taxonomy): domain Eukaryota; kingdom Metazoa; phylum Chordata; class Amphibia; order Anura; family Myobatrachidae; genus Pseudophryne; species Pseudophryne corroboree. The sequence goes on along the minus strand of NC_086449.1, from coordinate 664,095,946 downwards.
CAATAGTCAAGTCTTCCAATACACTTTTTAGTGAAACCCAATAGATAGCTTTATTTTCTCTTTGTTTACTAAAATATTGATTGCTTATGTCTTTTAAATTTAGTAGGAAAGTATTCTAATGACTTGCTTATGACACCCCATAGAATATATTATGTTTAGTACCTTGGACACTGTAGTTTATTCACTTAAATCTCTGATAAATTGTTTGTTTGGTTTGCACAGTCTGGTTAGAACAGTTAATAATTTGTAGGGTTTGGGCTATCAAATTAAGACTGTCATTGGTTTGAATCCCATTTTATCATGTTTTTATTTTACTAGTGTGGTTTGTGGCTCTATAATATGAATGCCTATGTTTTTTTAACAACAATAGTTAAGTCTTCCAATAGACTTTTTAGTGTAACCCAATATATAACTTTATTTTCTCTTTGTTTACTAAAATATTGAATGCTTATGTCTTATAAATTTAGTAGGAAAGTATTCTAATGACTTGCTTATGACACCCCATAGAATATATTATGTTTAGTACCTTGGACACTGTAGCTTATTCACTTAAATCTCTGATAAATTGCACATCTGGTATGCACAGTCTGGTTAGCACAGTTAGTAAGGTGTAGGGTTTGCACAATGAAATTAAGACTGTCATTGGTTCGAATCCCATGTTATCATGTTTTTATTTTACTAGTGTGGTTTGTGGCTCTATAATATGAATGCCTATGTCTTTTAACAACAATAGTCAAGTCTTCCAATAGACTTTTTAGTGAAACCCAATAGATAGCTTTATTTTCTCTTTGTTTACTAAAATATTGAATGCTTATGTCTTATAAATTTAGTAGGAAAGTATTCTAATGACTTGCTTATGACACCCCATAGAATATATTATGTTTAGTACCTTGGACACTGTAGCTTATTCACTTAAATCTCTGATAAATTGCATGTCTGGTATGCACTGTCTGGTTAGCACAGTTAGTAAGGTGTTGGGTTTCCACTATGAAATTAAGACTGTCATTGGTTCGAATCCCATGTTATCATGTTTTTATTTTACTAGTGTGGTTTGTGGCTCTATAATATGAATGCCTATGTCTTTTAACAACAATAGTCAAGTCTTCCAATGGACTTTTTAGTGAAACCCAATAGATAGCTTTATTTTCTCTTTGTTTACTCAAATATTGAATGCTTATGTCTTATTAATTTTGTAGGAAAGTATTCTAATGACTTGCTTATGACACCCCATAGAATATATTATGTTTAGTACCTTGGACACTGTAGTTTATTCACTTAAATCTCTGATAAATTGTTTGTTTGGTTTGCACAGTCTGGTTAGAACAGTTAATAATTTGTAGGGTTTGCGCTATCAAATTAAGACTGTCATTGGTTCGAATCCCATTTTATCATGTTTTTATTTTACTAGTGTGGTTTGTGGCTCTATAATATGAATGCCTATGTTTTTTTAACAACAATAGTTAAGTCTTCCAATAGACTTTTTAGTGTAACCCAATATATAACTTTATTTTCTCTTTGTTTACTAAAATATTGAATGCTTATGTCTTATAAATTTAGTAGGAAAGTATTCTAATGACTTGCTTATGACACCCCATAGAATATATTATGTTTAGTACCTTGGACACTGTAGCTTATTCACTTAAATCTCTGATAAATTGCACATCTGGTATGCACAGTCTGGTTAGCACAGTTAGTAAGGTGTAGGGTTTGCACGATGAAATTAAGACTGTCATTGGTTCGAATCCCATGTTATCATGTTTTTATTTTACTAGTGTGGTTTGTGGCTCTATAATATGAATGCCTATGTCTTTTAACAACAATAGTCAAGTCTTCCAATAGACTTTTTAGTGAAACCGAATAGATAGCTTTATTTTCTCTTTGTTTACTAAAATATTGAATGCTTATGTCTTATAAATTTAGTAGGAAAGTATTCTAATGACTTGCTTATGACACCCCATAGAATATATTATGTTTAGTACCTTGGACACTGTAGCTTATTCACTTAAATCTCTGATAAATTGCATGTCTGGTATGCACGGTCTGGTTAGCACAGTTAGTAAGGTGTTGGGTTTCCACTATGAAATTAAGACTGTCATTGGTTCGAATCCCATGTTATCATGTTTTTATTTTACTAGTGTGGTTTGTGGCTCTATAATATGAATGCCTATGTCTTTTAACAACAATAGTCAAGTCTTCCAATAGACTTTTTAGTGAAACCCAATAGATAGCTTTATTTTCTCTTTGTTTACTCAAATATTGAATGCTTATGTCTTATTAATTTTGTAGGAAAGTATTCTAATGACTTGCTTATGACACCCCATAGAATATATTATGTTTAGTACCTTGGACACTGTAGCTTATTCACTTAAATCTCTGATAAATTATGTGCTTGGTATGCACAGTCTGGTTAGCACAGTTAGTAAGGTGTTGGGTTTGCACTATCAAATTAAGGCTGTCATTGGATCGAATCCCATGTTATCATGTTTTTATTTTACTAGTGTGGTTTGTGGCTCTATAATATGAATGCCTCTGTCTTTTAACAACAATAGTCAAGTCTTCCAATGGACTTTTTAGTGAAACCCAATAGATAGCTTTATTTTCTCTTTGTTTACTCAAATATTGAATGCTTATGTCTTATTAATTTTGTAGGAAAGTATTCTAATGACTTGCTTATGACACCCCATAGAATATATTATGTTTAGTACCTTGGACACTGTAGTTTATTCACTTAAATCTCTGATAAATTGTTTGTTTGGTTTGCACAGTCTGGTTAGAACAGTTAATAATTTGTAGGGTTTGCGCTATCAAATTAAGACTGTCATTGGTTCGAATCCCATTTTATCATGTTTTTATTTTACTAGTGTGGTTTGTGGCTCTATAATATGAATGCCTATGTTTTTTTAACAACAATAGTTAAGTCTTCCAATAGACTTTTTAGTGTAACCCAATATATAACTTTATTTTCTCTTTGTTTACTAAAATATTGAATGCTTATGTCTTATAAATTTAGTAGGAAAGTATTCTAATGACTTGCTTATGACACCCCATAGAATATATTATGTTTAGTACCTTGGACACTGTAGCTTATTCACTTAAATCTCTGATAAATTGCACATCTGGTATGCACAGTCTGGTTAGCACAGTTAGTAAGGTGTAGGGTTTGCACAATGAAATTAAGACTGTCATTGGTTCGAATCCCATGTTATCATGTTTTTATTTTACTAGTGTGGTTTGTGGCTCTATAATATGAATGCCTATGTCTTTTAACAACAATAGTCAAGTCTTCCAATAGACTTTTTAGTGAAACCCAATAGATAGCTTTATTTTCTCTTTGTTTACTAAAATATTGAATGCTTATGTCTTATAAATTTAGTAGGAAAGTATTCTAATGACTTGCTTATGACACCCCATAGAATATATTATGATTAGTACCTTGGACACTGTAGCTTATTCACTTAAATCTCTGATAAATTGCATGTCTGGTATGCACGGTCTGGTTAGCACAGTTAGTAAGGTGTTGGGTTTCCACTATGAAATTAAGACTGTCATTGGTTCGAATCCCGTGTTATCATGTTTTTATTTTACTAGTGTGGTTTGTGGCTCTATAATATGAATGCCTATGTCTTTTAACAACAATAGTCAAGTCTTCCAATGGACTTTTTAGTGAAACCCAATAGATAGCTTTATTTTCTCTTTGTTTACTCAAATATTGAATGCTTATGTCTTATTAATTTTGTAGGAAAGTATTCTAATGACTTGCTTATGATACCCCATAGAATATATTATGTTTAGTACCTTGGACACTGTAGCTTATTCACTTAAATCTCTGATAAATTATGTGCCTGGTATGCACAGTCTGGTTAGCACAGTTAGTAAGGTGTTGGGTTTGCACTATCAAATTAAGGCTGTCATCGGATCAAATCCCATGTTATCATGTTTTTATTTTACTAGTGTGGTTTGTGGCTCTATAATATGAATGCCTCTGTCTTTTAACAACAATAGTCAAGTCTTCCAATGGACTTTTTAGTGAAACCCAATAGATAGCTTTATTTTCTCTTTGTTTACTCAAATATTGAATGCTTATCTTATTAATTTTGTAGGAAAGTATTCTAATGACTTGCTTATGACACCCCATAGAATATATTATGTTTAGTACCTTGGACACTGTAGCTTATTCACTTAAATCTCTGATAAATTATGTGCCTGGTATGCACAGTCTGGTTAGCACAGTTAGTAAGGTGTTGGGTTTGCACTATCAAATTAAGGCTGTCGTTGGATCGGATCCCATGTTATCATGTTTTTATTTTACTAGTGTGGTTTGTGGCTCTATAATATGAATGCCTCTGTCTTTTAACAACAATAGTCAAGTCTTCCAATGGACTTTTTAGTGAAACCCAATAGATAGCTTTATTTTCTCTTTGTTTACTCAAATATTGAATGCTTATGTCTTATTAATTTTGTAGGAAAGTATTCTAATGACTTGCTTATGACACCCCATAGAATATATTATGTTTAGTACCTTGGACACTGTAGCTTATTCACTTAAATCTCTGATAAATTGCATGTCTGGTATGCACAGTCTGGTTAGCACAGTTAGTAAGGTGTTGGGTTTCCACTATGAAATTAATGCTGTCATTGGTTCGAATCCTATGGTATCATGTTTTTATTTTACTAGTGTGGTTTGTGGCTCTATAATATGAATGCCTATGTCTTTTAACAACAATAGTCAATTCTTACAATGGACTTTTTAGTGAAACCCAATAGATAGCTTTATTTTCTCTTTGTTTACTAAAATATTGAATGATTATGTCTTTTAAATTTAGTAGGAAAGTATTCTAATGACTTGCTTATGACACCCCATAGAATATATTATGTTTAGTACGTTGGACACTGTAGCTTATTCACTTAAATCTCTGATAAATTATGTGCCAGGTATGCACAGTCTGGTTAGCACAGTTAGTAAGGTGTTGGGTTTGCACTATCAAATTAAGTCTGTCATTGGATTGAATCCCATGTTATCATGTTTTTATTTTACTAGTGTGGTTTGTGGCTCTATAATATGAATGCCTATGTCTTTTAACAACAATAGTCAAGTATTCCAATGGACTTTTTCGTGAAACCCAATAGATAGTTTTATTTTATCTTTGTTTACTAAAATATTGAATGCTTATGTCATTAATTTTGTAGGAAAGTATTCTAATGACTTGCTTATGACACCCCATAGAAAATATTATGTTTAGTACCTTGGACACTGTAGCTTATTCACTTAAATCTCTGATAAATTGCAGGTCTTGTATGCACGGTCTGCTTAGCACAGTTAGTAAGGTGTTGGGTTTGCACTTTGAAATTAAGACTGTCATTTGTTTCGAATCCCATGTTATCATGTTTTTATTTTACTAGTGTGGTTTGTGGCTCTATAATATGAATGCCTATGTCTTTTAACAACAATAGTCAAGTCTTCCAATACACTTTTTAGTGAAACCCAATAGAAAGCTTTAGTTTATCTTTGTTTACTAAAATATTGAATGATTATGTCTTTTAAATTTAGTAGGAAAGTATTCTAATGACTTGCTTATGACACCCCATAGAATATATTATGTTTAGTACCTTGGACACTGTAGCTTATTCACTTAAATCACTGATAAATTATGTGCGTGGTATGCACAGTTAGTAAGGTGTTGGGATGCACTATCAAATTAAGTCTGTCATTGGATCGAATCCCATGGTATCATGTTTTTATTTTACTAGTGTGGTTTGTGGCTCTATAATATGAATGCCTGTCTTTTAACAACAATAGTCAAGTATTCCAATGGACTTTTTAGTGAAACCCAATAGATAGCTTTATTTTCTCTTTGTTTACTAAAATATTGAATGCTTATGTCTTATAAATTTAGTAGGAAAGTATTCTAATGACTTGCTTATGACACCCCATAGAATATATTATGTTTAGTACCTTGGACACTGTAGCTTATTCACTTAAATCTCTGATAAATTGCAAGTCTGGTATGCACGGTCTGGTTAGCACAGTTAGTAAGGTGTTGGGTTTCCACTATGAAATTAAGGCTGTCATTGGTTCGAATCCAATGTTATCATGTTTTTATTTTACTAGTGTGGTTTGTGGCTCTATAATATGAATGCCTATGTCTTTTAACAACAATAGTCAAGTCTTCCAATGGACTTTTTAGTGAAACCCAATAGATAGCTTTATTTTCTCTTTGTTTACTCAAATATTGAATGCTTATCTTATTAATTTTGTAGGAAAGTATTCTAATGACTTGCTTATGACACCCCATAGAATATATTATGTTTAGTACCTTGGACACTGTAGCTTATTCACTTAAATCTCTGATAAATTATGTGCCTGGTATGCACAGTCTGGTTAGCACAGTTAGTAAGGTGTTGGGTTTGCACTATCAAATTAAGGCTGTCATTGGATCGAATCCCATGTTATCATGTTTTTATTTTACTAGTGTGGTTTGTGGCTCTATAATATGAATGCCTCTGTCTTTTAACAACAATAGTCAAGTCTTCCAATGGACTTTTTAGTGAAACCCAATAGATAGCTTTATTTTCTCTTTGTTTACTCAAATATTGAATGCTTATGTCTTATTAATTTTGTAGGAAAGTATTCTAATGACATGCTTATGACACCCCATAGAATATATAATGTTTAGTACCTTGGACACTGTAGCTTATTCACTTAAATCTCTGATAAATTGCATGTCTGGTATGCACAGTCTGGTTAGCACAGTTAGTAAGGTGTTGGGTTTCCACTATGAAATTAATGCTGTCATTGGTTCGAATCCTATGGTATCATGTTTTTATTTTACTAGTGTGGTTTGTGGCTCTATAATATGAATGCCTATGTCTTTTAACAACAATAGTCAATTCTTACAATGGACTTTTTAGTGAAACCCAATAGATAGCTTTATTTTCTCTTTGTTTACTAAAATATTGAATGATTATGTCTTTTAAATTTAGTAGGAAAGTATTCTAATGACTTGCTTATGACACCCCATAGAATATATTATGTTTAGTACGTTGGACACTGTAGCTTATTCACTTAAATCTCTGATAAATTATGTGCCTGGTATGCACAGTCTGGTTAGCACAGTTAGTTAGGTGTTGGGTTTGCACTATCAAATTAAGTCTGTCATTGGATTGAATCCCATGTTATCATGTTTTTATTTTACTAGTGTGGTTTGTGGCTCTATAATATGAATGCCTATGTCTTTTAACAACAATAGTCAAGTATTCCAATGGACTTTTTAGTGAAACCCAATAGATAGTTTTATTTTCTCTTTGTTTACTAAAATATTGAATGCTTATGTCATTAATTTTGTAGGAAAGTATTCTAATGACTTGCTTATGACACCCCATAGAATATATTATGTTTAGTACCTTGGACACTGTAGCTTATTCACTTAAATCTCTGATAAATTGCAGGTCTTGTATGCACGGTCTGCTTAGCACAGTTAGTAAGGTGTTGGGTTTGCACTTTGAAATTAAGACTGTCATTGGTTCGAATCCCATGTTATCATGTTTTTATTTTACTAGTGTGGTTTGTGGCTCTATAATATGAATGCCTATGTCTTTTAACAACAATAGTCAAGTCTTCCAATACACTTTTTAGTGAAACCCAATAGATAGCTTTATTTTCTCTTTGTTTACTAAAATATTGAATGATTATGTCTTTTAAATTTAGTAGGAAAGTATTCTAATGACTTGCTTATGACACCCCATAGAATATATTATGTTTAGTACCTTGGACACTGTAGCTTATTCACTCAAATCACTGATAAATTATGTGCGTGGTATGCACAGTTAGTAAGGTGTTGGGATGCACTATCAAATTAAGTCTGTCATTGGATCGAATCCCATGTTATCATGTTTTTATTTTACTAGTGTGGTTTGTGGCTCTATAATATGAATGCCTGTCTTTTATCAACAATAGTCAAGTATTCCAATGGACTTTTTAGTGAAACCCAATAGATAGCTTTATTTTCTCTTTGTTTACTAAAATATTGAATGCTTATGTCTTATAAATTTAGTAGGAAAGTATTCTAATGACTTGCTTATGACACCCCATAGAATATATTATGTTTAGTACCTTGGACACTGTAGCTTATTCACTTAAATCTCTGATAAATTGCAAGTCTGGTATGCACGGTCTGGTTAGCACAGTTAGTAAGGTGTTGGGTTTCCACTATGAAATTAAGGCTGTCATTGGTTCGAATCCAATGTTATCATGTTTTTATTTTACTAGTGTGGTTTGTGGCTCTATAATATGAATGCCTATGTCTTTTAACAACAATAGTCAAGTCTTCCAATGGACTTTTTAGTGAAACCCAATAGATAGCTTTATTTTCTCTTTGTTTACTCAAATATTGAATGCTTATGTCTTGTTAATTTTGTAGGAAAGTATTCTAATGACTTGCTTATGACACCCCATAGAATATATTATGTTTAGTACCTTGGACACTGTAGCTTATTCACTTAAATCTCTGATAAATTGCATGTCTGGTATGCACAGTCTGGTTAGCACAGTTAGTAAGGTGTTGGGTTTCCACTATGAAATTAATACTGTCATTGGTTCGAATCCTATGGTATCATGTTTTTATTTTACTAGTGTGGTTTGTGGCTCTATAATATGAATGCCTATGTCTTTTAACAACAGTAGTCAATTCTTCCAATGGACTTTTTAGTGAAACCCAATAGATAGCTTTATTTTCTCTTTGTTTACTAAAATATTGAATGATTATGTCTTTTAAATTTAGTAGGAAAGTATTCTAATGACTTGCTTATGACACCCCATAGAATATATTATGTTTAGTACCTTGGACACTGTAGCTTATTCACTTAAATCTCTGATAAATTATTTGCCTGGTATGCACAGTCTGGTTAGCACAGTTAGTAAGGTGTTGGGTTTGCACTATCAAATTAAGACTGTCATTGGATTGAATCCCATGTTATCATGTTTTTATTTTACTAGTGTGGTTTGTGGCTCTATAATATGAATGCCTATGTCTTTTAACAACAATAGTCAAGTATTCCGATGGACTTTTTAGTGAAACCCAATAGATAGTTTTATTTTCTCTTTGTTTACTCAAATATTGAATGCTTATGTCATTAATTTTGTAAGAAAGTATTCTAATGACTTGCTTATGACACCCCATAGAATATATTATGTTTAGTACCTTGGACACTGTAGCTTATTCACTTAAATCTCTGATAAATTGCACGTCTTGTATGCACGGTCTGCTTAGCACAGTTAGTAAGGTGTTGGGTTTGCACTATGAAATTAAGACTGTCATTGGTTCGAATCCCATGTTATCATGTTTTTATTTTACTAGTGTAGTTTGTGGCTCTATAATATGAATGCCTATGTCTTTTAACAACAATAGTCAAGTCTTCCAATACACTTTTTAGTGAAACCTAATAGATAGCTTTATTTTCTCTTTGTTTACTAAAATATTGAATGCTTATGTCTTTTAAATTTAGTAGGAAAGTATTCTAATGACTTGCTTATGACACCACATAGAATATATTATGTTTAGTACCTTGGACACTGTAGCTTATTCACTTAAATCACTAATAAATTATGTGCGTGGTATGCACAGTTAGTAAGGTGTTGGGATGCACTGTCAAATTAAGTCTGTCATTGGATCGAATCCCATGTTATCATGTTTTTATTTTACTAGTGTGGTTTGTGGCTCTATAATATGAATGCCTGTCTTTTAACAACAATAGTCAAGTCTTCCAATAGACTTTTTAGTGAAACCCAATAGATAGCTTTATTTTCTCTTTGTTTACTAAAATATTGAATGCTTATGTCTTTTAAATTTAGTAGGAAAGTATTCTAATGACTTGCTTATGACACCCCATAGAATATATTATGTTTAATACCTTGGACACTGTAGCTTATTCACTTAAATCTCTGATAAATTATGTGCGTGGTATGCACAGTCTGGTTAGCACAGTTAGTAAGGTGTTGGGTTTGCACTATCAAATTAAGTCTGTCATTGGATTGAATCCCATGTTATCATGTTTTTATTTTACTAGTGTGGTTTGTGGCTCTATAATATGAATGCCTATGTCTTTTAACAACAATAGTCAAGTATTCCAATGGACTTTTTAGTGAAACCCAATAGATAGTTTTATTTTCTCTTTGTTTACTAAAATATTGAATGCTTATGTCTTATTAATTTTGTAGGAAAGTATTCTAATGACTTGCTTATGACACCCCATAGAATATATTATGTTTAGTACCTTGGACACTGTAGCTTATTCACTTAAATCTCTGATAAATTGCACGTTTTGTATGCACGGTCTGTTTAGCACAGTTAGTAAGGTGTTGGGTTTGCACTATGAAATTAAGACTGTCATTGGTTCGAATCCCATGTTATCATGTTTTTATTTTACTAGTGTGGTTTGTGGCTCTATAATATGAATGCCTATGTCTTTTAACAACAATAGTCAAGTCTTCCAATACACTTTTTAGTGAAACCCAATAGATAGCTTTATTTTCTCTTTGTTTACTAAAATATTGAATGCTTATGTCTTTTAAATTTAGTAGGAAAGTATTCTAATGACTTGCTTATGACACCCCATAGAATATATTATGTTTAGTACCTTGGACACTGTAGTTTATTCACTTAAATCTCTGATAAATTGTTTGTTTGGTTTGCACAGTCTGGATAGAACAGTTAATAATTTGTAGGGTTTGCGCTATCAAATTAAGACTGTCATTGGTTCGAATCCCATTTTATCATGTTTTTATTTTACTAGTGTGGTTTGTGGCTCTATAATATGAATGCCTATGTTTTTTTAACAACAATAGTTAAGTCTTCCAATAGACTTTTTAGTGTAACCCAATAGATAGCTTTATTTTCTCTTTGTTTACTAAAATATTGAATGCTTATGTCTTATAAATTTAGTAGGAAAGTATTCTAATGACTTGCTTATGACACCCCATAGAATATATTATGTTTAGTACCTTGGACACTGTAGCTTATTCACTTAAATCTCTGATAAATTGCATGTCTTGTATGCACGGTCTGCTTAGCACAGTTAGTAAAGTGTTGGGTTTGCACTTTGAAATTAAGACTGTCATTGGTTCGAATCCCATGTTATCATGTTTTTATTTTACTAGTGTGGTTTGTGGCTCTATAATATGAATGCCTATGTCTTTTAACAACAATAGTCAAGTCTTCCAATACACTTTTTAGTGAAACCCAATAGATAGCTTTATTTTCTCTTTGTTTACTAAAATATTGAATGATTATGTCTTTTAAATTTAGTAGGAAAGTATTCTAATGACTTGCTTATGACACCCCATAGAATATATTATGTTTAGTACCTTTGACACTGTAGCTTATTCACTTAAATCACTAATAAATTATGTGCGTGGTATGCACAGTTAGTAAGGTGTTGGGATGCACTATCAAATTAAGTCTGTCATTGGATCGAATCCCATGTTATCATGTTTTTATTTTACTAGTGTGGTTTGTGGCTCTATAATATGAATGCCTGTCTTTTAACAACAATAGTCAAGTATTCCAATGGACTTTTTAGTGAAACCCAATAGATAGCTTTATTTTCTCTTTGTTTACTAAAATATTGAATGCTTATGTCTTATAAATTTAGTAGGAAAGTATTCTAATGACTTGCTTATGACACCCCATAGAATATATTATGTTTAGTACCTTGGACACTGTAGCTTATTCACTTAAATCTCTGATAAATTGCATGTCTGGTATGCACGGTCTGGTTAGCACAGTTAGTAAGGTGTTGGGTTTCCACTATGAAATTAAGGCTGTCATTGGTTCGAATCCAATGTTATCATGTTTTTATTTTACTAGTGTGGTTTGTGGCTCTATAATATGAATGCCTATGTCTTTTAACAACAATAGTCAAGTCTTCCAATGGACTTTTTAGTGAAACCCAATAGATAGCTTTATTTTCTCTTTGTTTACTCAAATATTGAATGCTTATGTCTTATTAATTTTGTAGGAAAGTATTCTAATGACTTGCTTATGACACCCCATAGAATATATTATGTTTAGTACCTTGGACACTGTAGCTTATTCTTTAAATCTCTGATAAATTGCACGTCTTGTATGCACGGTCTGCTTAGAACAGTTAGTAAGGTGTTGGGTTTGCACTATAAAATTAAGACTGTCATTGGTTCGAATCCCATGTTATCATGTTTTTATTTTACTAGTGTGGTTTGTGGCTCTATAATATGAATGCCTATGTCTTTTAACAACAATAGTCAAGTCTTCCAATAGACTTTTTAGTGAAACCCAATAGATAGCTTTATTTTCTCTTTGTTTACTAAAATATTGAATGATTATGTCTTTTAAATTTAGTAGGAAAGTATTCTAATGACTTGCTTATGACACCCCATAGAATATATTATGTTTAGTACCTTGGACACTGTAGCTTATTCACTTAAATCTATGATAAATTATGTACTTGGTATACACAGTCTGGTTAGCACAGTTAGTAAGGTATTGGGTTTGCACTATCAAATTAAGGCTGTCATTGGTTCGAATCCCATGATATCATGTTTTTATTTTACTAGTGTGGTTTGTGGCTCTATAATATGAATGCCTATGTCTTTTAACAACAATAGTCAAGTCTTCCAATAGACTTTTTAGTGAAACCCAATAGATAGCTTTATTTTCTCTTTGTTTACTCAAATATTGAATGCTTATGTCTTATTAATTTTGTAGGAAAGTATTCTAATGACTTGCTTATGACACCCCATAGAATATATTATGTTTAGTACCTTGGACACTGTAGCTTATTCACTTAAATCTCTAATAAATTGCATATCTTTTATGCACGGTCTGGTTAGCACAGTTAGTAAGGTGTTGGGTTTGCAATATGAAATTAAGACTGTCATTGGTTTGAATCCCATGTTATCATGTTTTTATTTTACTAGTGTGGTTTGTGGCTCTATAATATGAATGCCTATGTCTTTTAACAACAATAGTCAAGTCTTCCAATAGACTTTTTAGTGAAACCCAATAGATAGCTTTATTTTCTCTTTGTTTACTAAAATATTGAATGCTTATGTCTTATAAATTTAGTTGAAAAGTATTCTAATGACTTGCTTATGATACCCCATAGAATATATTATGTTTAGTACCTTGGACACTGTAGCTTATTCACTTAAATCTCTGATAAATTGCATGTCTGGTATGCACAGTCTGGTTAGCACAGTTAGTAAGGTGTTTGGTTTCCACTAAGAAATTAAGACTGTCATTGGTTCAAATCCCATGATATCATGTTTTTATTTTACTAGTGTGGTTTGTGGCTCTATAATATGAATGCCTATGTCTTTTAACAACAATAGTCAAGTCTTCCAATGGACTTTTTAGTGAAACCCAATAGATAGCTTTATTTTCTCTTTGTTTACTCAAATATTGAATGTTTATGTCTTATCAATTTAGTTGAAAAGTATTCTAATGACTTGCCTATGATACCCCATAGAATATATTATGTTTAGTACCTTGGACACTGTAGCTTATTCACTTAAATCTCTGATAAATTGCATGTCTGGTATGCACAGTCTGGTTAGCACAGTTAGTAAGGTGTTGGGTTTCCACTAAGAAATTAAGACTGTCATTGGTTTGAATCCCATGTTATCATGTTTTTATTTTACTAGTGTGGTTTGTGGCTCTATAATATGAATGCCTATGTCTTTTAACAACAATAGTCAAGTCTTCCAATGGACTTTTTAGTGAAACCCAATAGATAGCTTTATTTTCTCTTTGTTTACTAAAATATTCAATGCTTATGTCTTTTAAATTTAGTAGGAAAGTATTCTAATGACTTGCTTATGACACCCCATAGAATATATTATGTTTAGTACCTTGGACACTGTAGTTTATTCACTTAAATCTCTGATAAATTGTTTGTTTGGTATGCACAGTCTGGTTAGCACAGTTAATAATTTCTTGGGTTTGCGCTATCAAATTAAGACTGTCATTGGTTTGAATCCCATGTTATCATGTTTTTATTTAACTAGTGTGGTTTGTGGCTCTATAATATGAATGCCTATGTCTTTTAACAACAATAGTCAAGTCTTCCAATAGACTTTTTAGTGAAACCCAATAGATAGCTTTATTTTCTCTTTGTTTACTAAAATATTGAATGCTTATGTCTTATAAATTTAGTAGGAAAGTATTCTAATGACTTGCTTATGACACCCCATAGAATATATTATGTTTAGTACCTTGGACACTGTAGCTTATTCACTTAAATCTCTGATAAATTGCCTGTCTGGTATGCACGGTCTGGTTAGCACAGTTAGTAAGATGTTGGGTTTCCACTATGAAATTAAGACTGTCATTGGTTCAAATCCCATGTTATCATGTTTTTATTTTACTAGTGTGGTTTGTGGCTCTATAATATGAATGCCTATGTCTTTTAACAACAATAGTCAAGTCTTCCAATGGACTTTTTAGTGAAACCCAATAGATAGCTTTATTTTTTCTTTGTTTACTAAAATATTGAATGATTATGTATTTTAAATTTAGTATGAAAGTATTCTAATGACTTGCTTATGACACCCCATAGAATAGATTATGTTTAGTACCTTGGACACTGTAGCTTATTCACTTAAATCTCTGATAAATTATGTGCCTGGTATGCACAGTCTGGTTAGCACAGTTAGTAAGGTGTTGGGTTTGCACTATCAAATTAAGACTGCCATTGGATCGAATCCCCTGTTATCATGTTTTTATTTTACTCGTGTGGTTTGTGGCTCTATAATATGAATGCCTATGTCTTTTAACAACAATAGTCAAGTCTTCCAATGGACTTTTTAGTGAAACCCAATAGATAGCTTTATTTTCTCTTTGTTTACTCAAATATTGAATGCTTATGTCTTAATAATTTTGTAGGAAAGTATTCTAATGACTTGCTTATGACACCCCATAGAATATATTATGTTTAGTACCTTGGACACTGTAGCTTATTCACTTAAATCTCTGATAAATTGGACGTCTTGTATGCACGGTCTGGTTAGCACAGTTAGTAAGTTGTTGTGTTTGCACTATGAAATTAAGACTGTCATTGGTTCGAATCCCATGTTATCATGTTTTTATTTTACTAGTGTGGTTTGTGGCTCTATAATATGAATGCCTATGTCTTTTAACAACAATAGTCAAGTCTTCCAATGGACTTTTTAGTGAAACCCAATAGATAGCTTTATTTTCTCTTTGTTTACTAAAATATTGAATGATTATGTCTTTTAAATTTAGTAGGAAAGTATTCTAATGACTTGCTTATGACACCCCATAGAATATATTATGTTTAGTACCTTGGACACTGTAGCTTATTCACTTAAATCTCTGATATATTATGTGCGTGGTATGCACAGTCTGGTTAGCACAGTTAGTAAGGTGTTGGGATGCACTATCAAATTAAGTCTGTCATTGGATCGAATCCCATGTTATCATGTTTTTATTTTACTAGTGTGGTTTGTGGCTCTATAATATGAATGCCTATGTCTTTTAACAACAATAGTCAAGTCTTCCAATGGACTTTTTAGTGAAACCCAATAGATAGCTTTATTTTCTCTTTGTTTACTCAAATATTGAATGCTTATGTCTTATTAATTTTGTAGGAAAGTATTCTAATGACTTGCTTATGACACCCCATAGAATATATAATGTTTAGTACCTTGGACACTGTAGCTTATTCACTAAAATCTCTAATAAATTGCATGCCTTTTATGCATGGTCTGGTTAGCACAGTTAGTAAGGTGTTGGGTTTCCCCTATGAAATTAATACTGTCATTGGTTCGAATCCTATGGTATCATGTTTTTATTTTACTAGTGTGGTTTGTGGCTCTATAATATGAATGCCTATGTCTTTTAACAACAATAGTCAATTCTTCCAATGGACTTTTTAGTGAAACCCAATAGATAGCTTTATTTTCTCTTTGTTTACTAAAATATTGAATGATTATGTCTTTTAAATTTAGTAGGAAAGTATTCTAATGACTTGCTTATGACACCCCATTGAATATATTATGTTTAGTACCTTGGACACTGTAGCTTATTCACTTAAATCAAATTGCACATATGGTATGCACAGTCTGGTTAGCACAGTTAGTAAGGTGTTGGGTTTGCACAATGAAATTAAGACTGTCATTGGTTCGAATTCCATGTTATTATGTTTTTATTTTACTAGTGTGGTTTGTGGCTCTATAATATGAATGCCTATGTCTTTTAACAACAATAGTCAAGTCTTCCAATGGACTTTTTAGTGAAACCCAATAGATAGCTTTATTTTCTCTTTGTTTACTAAAATATTGAATGCTTATGTCTTATAAATTTAGTTGAAAAGTATTCTAATGACTTGCTTATGATACCCCATAGAATATATTATGTTTAGTACCTTGGACACTGTAGCTTATTCACTTAAATCTCTGATAAATTGCATGTCTGGTATGCACAGTCTGGTTAGCACAGTTAGTAAGGTGTTGGGTTTCCACTAAGAAATTAAGACTGTCATTGGTTCAAATCCCATGATATCATGTTTTTATTTTACTAGTGTGGTTTGTGGCTCTATAATATGAATGCCTATGTCTTTTAACAACAATAGTCAAGTCTTCCAATGGACTTTTTAGTGAAACCCAATAGATAGCTTTATTTTCTCTTTGTTTACTCAAATATTGAATGTTTATGTCTTATCAATTTAGTTGAAAAGTATTCTAATGACTTGCCTATGATACCCCATAGAATATATTATGTTTAGTACCTTGGACACTGTAGCTTATTCACTTAAATCTCTGATAAATTGCATGTCTGGTATGCACAGTCTGGTTAGCACAGTTAGTAAGGTGTTGGGTTTCCACTAAGAAATTAAGACTGTCATTGGTTTGAATCCCATGTTATCATGTTTTTATTTTACTAGTGTGGTTTGTGGCTCTATAATATGAATGCCTATGTCTTTTAACAACAATAGTCAAGTCTTCCAATGGACTTTTTAGTGAAACCCAATAGATAGCTTTATTTTCTCTTTGTTTACTAAAATATTCAATGCTTATGTCTTTTAAATTTAGTAGGAAAGTATTCTAATGACTTGCTTATGACACCCCATAGAATATATTATGTTTAGTACCTTGGACACTGTAGTTTATTCACTTAAATCTCTGATAAATTGTTTGTTTGGTATGCACAGTCTGGTTAGCACAGTTAATAATTTCTTGGGTTTGCGCTATCAAATTAAGACTGTCATTGGTTTGAATCCCATGTTATCATGTTTTTATTTAACTAGTGTGGTTTGTGGCTCTATAATATGAATGCCTATGTCTTTTAACAACAATAGTCAAGTCTTCCAATAGACTTTTTAGTGAAACCCAATAGATAGCTTTATTTTCTCTTTGTTTACTAAAATATTGAATGCTTATGTCTATAAATTTAGTAGGAAAGTATTCTAATGACTTGCTTATGACACCCCATAGAATATATTATGTTTAGTACCTTGGACACTGTAGCTTATTCACTTAAATCTCTGATAAATTGCCTGTCTGGTATGCACGGTCTGGTTAGCACAGTTAGTAAGATGTTGGGTTTCCACTATGAAATTAAGACTGTCATTGGTTCAAATCCCATGTTATCATGTTTTTATTTTACTAGTGTGGTTTGTGGCTCTATAATATGAATGCCTATGTCTTTTAACAACAATAGTCAAGTCTTCCAATGGACTTTTTAGTGAAACCCAATAGATAGCTTTATTTTTTCTTTGTTTACTAAAATATTGAATGATTATGTATTTTAAATTTAGTATGAAAGTATTCTAATGACTTGCTTATGACACCCCATAGAATAGATTATGTTTAGTACCTTGGACACTGTAGCTTATTCACTTAAATCTCTGATAAATTATGTGCCTGGTATGCACAGTCTGGTTAGCACAGTTAGTAAGGTGTTGGGTTTGCACTATCAAATTAAGACTGTCATTGGATCGAATCCCATGTTATCATGTTTTTATTTTACTCGTGTGGTTTGTGGCTCTATAATATGAATGCCTATGTCTTTTAACAACAATAGTCAAGTCTTCCAATGGACTTTTTAGTGAAACCCAATAGATAGCTTTATTTTCTCTTTGTTTACTCAAATATTGAATGCTTATGTCTTATTAATTTTGTAGGAAAGTATTCTAATGACTTGCTTATGACACCCCATAGAATATATTATGTTTAGTACCTTGGACACTGTAGCTTATTCACTTAAATCTCTGATAAATTGTACGTTTTGTATGCACGGTCTGGTTAGCACAGTTAGTAAGTTGTTGTGTTTGCACTATGAAATTAAGACTGTCATTGGTTCGAATCCCATGTTATCATGTTTTTATTTTACTAGTGTGGTTTGTGGCTCTATAATATGAATGCCTATGTCTTTTAACAACAATAGTCAAGTCTTCCAATGGACTTTTTAGTGAAACCCAATAGAGAGCTTTATTTTCTCTTTGTTTACTAAAATATTGAATGATTATGTCTTTTAAATTTAGTAGGAAAGTATTCTAATGACTTGCTTATGACACCCCATAGAATATATTATGTTTAGTACCTTGGACACTGTAGCTTATTCACTTAAATCTCTGATATATTATGTGCGTGGTATGCACAGTCTGGTTAGCACAGTTAGTAAGGTGTTGGGATGCACTATCAAATTAAGTCTGTCATTGGATCGAATCCCATGTTATCATGTTTTTATTTTACTAGTGTGGTTTGTGGCTCTATAATATGAATGCCTATGTCTTTTAACTACAATAGTCAAGTATTCCAATGGACTTTTTAGTGAAACCCAATAGATAGTTTTATTTTCTCTTTGTTTACTCAAATATTGAATGCTTATGTCTTATTAATTTTGTAGGAAAGTATTCTAATGACTTGCTTATGACACCCCATAGAATATATTATGTTTAGTACCTTGGACACTGTAGCTTATTCACTTAAATCTCTGATAAATTGCACGTCTTGTATGCACGGTCTGTTTAGCACAGTTAGTAAGGTGTTGGGTTTGCACTATGAAATTAAGACTGTCATTGGTTCGAATCCCATGTTATCATGTTTTTATTTTACTAGTGTGGTTTGTGGCTCTATAATATGAATGCCTATGTCTTTTAACAACAATAGTCAAGTCTTCCAATAGACTTTTTAGTGAAACCCAATAGATAGCTTTATTTTCTCTTTGTTTACTAAAATATTGAATGCTTATGTCTTTTAAATTTAGTAGGAAAGTATTCTAATGACTTGCTTATGACACCCCATAGAATATATTATGTTTAGTACCTTGGACACTGTAGCTTATTCACTTAAATCTCTGATAAATTATGTACGTGGTATGCACAGTCTGGTTAGCACAGTTAGTAAGGTGTTGGGTTTGCACTATCAAATTAAGTCTGTCATTGGATCGAATCCCATGTTATCATGTTTTTATTTTACTAGTGTGGTTTGTGGCTCTATAATATGAATGCCTATGTCTTTTAACAACAATAGTCAAGTCTTCCAATGGACTTTTTAGTGAAACCCAATAGATAGCTTTATTTTCTCTTTGTTTACTCAAATATTGAATGCTTATGTCTTATTAATTTTGTAGGAAAGTATTCTAATGACTTGCTTATGACACCCCATAGAATATATAATGTTTAGTACCTTGGACACTGTAGCTTATTCACTAAAATCTCTAATAAATTGCATGCCTTTTATGCATGGTCTGGTTAGCACAGTTAGTAAGGTGTTGGGTTTCCCCTATGAAATTAATACTGTCATTGGTTCGAATCCTATGGTATCATGTTTTTATTTTACTAGTGTGGTTTGTGGCTCTATAATATGAATGCCTATGTCTTTTAACAACAATAGTCAATTCTTCCAATGGACTTTTTAGTGAAACCCAATAGATAGCTTTATTTTCTCTTTGTTTACTAAAATATTGAATGATTATGTCTTTTAAATTTAGTAGGAAAGTATTCTAATGACTTGCTTATGACACCCCATTGAATATATTATGTTTAGTACCTTGGACACTGTAGCTTATTCACTTAAATCTCTGATAAATTATGTGCCTGGTATGCACAGTCTGGTTAGCACAGTTAGTAAGGTGTTGGGTTTGCACTATCAAATTAAGGCTGTCATTGGATCGAATCCCATGTTATCATGTTTTTATTTTACTAGTGTGGTTTGTGGCTCTATAATATGAATGCCTATGATTTTTAACAACAATAGTTAAGTCTTCCAATAGACTTTTTAGTGAAACCCAATAGATAGCTTTATTTTCTCTTTGTTTACTAAAGTATTGAATGCTTATGTCTTATAAATTTAGTAGGAAAGTATTCTAATGACTTGCTTATGACACCCCATAGAATATATTATGTTTAGTACCTTGGACACTGTAGCTTATTCACTTAAATCAAATTGCACATATGGTATGCACAGTCTGGTTAGCACAGTTAGTAAGGTGTTGGGTTTGCACAATGAAATTAAGACTGTCATTGGTTCGAATTCCATGTTATTATGTTTTTATTTTACTAGTGTGGTTTGTGGCTCTATAATATGAATGCCTATGTCTTTTAACAACAATAGTCAAGTCTTCCAATGGACTTTTTAGTGAAACCCAATAGATAGCTTTATTTTCTCTTTGTTTACTAAAATATTCAATGCTTATGTCTTTTAAATTTAGTAGGAAAGTATTCTAATGACTTGCTTATGACACCCCATAGAATATATTATGTTTAGTACCTTGGACACTGTAGTTTATTCACTTAAATCTCTGATAAATTGTTTGTTTGGTATGCACAGTCTGGTTAGCACAGTTAATAATTTCTTGGGTTTGCGCTATCAAATTAAGACTGTCATTGGTTCGAATCCCATGTTATCATGTTTTTATTTAACTAGTGTGGTTTTTGGCTCTATAATATGAATGCCTATGTCTTTTAACAACAGTAGTCAAGTCTTCCAATAGACTTTTTAGTGAAACCCAATAGATAGCTTTATTTTCTCTTTGTTTACTAAAATATTGAATGCTTATGTCTTATAAATTTAGTAGGAAAGTATTCTAATGACTTGCTTATGACACCCCATAGAATATATTATGTTTAGTACCTTGGACACTGTAGCTTATTCACTTAAATCTCTGATAAATTGCCTGTCTGGTATGCACGGTCTGGTTAGCACAGTTAGTAAAGTGTTGGGTTTCCACTATGAAATTAAGACTGTCATTGGTTCAAATCCCATGTTATCATGTTTCTATTTTACTAGTGTGGTTTGTGGCTCTATAATATGAATGCCTATGTCTTTTAACAACAATAGTCAAGTCTTCCAATGGACTTTTTAGTGAAACCCAATAGATAGCTTTATTTTCTCTTTGTTTACTAAAATATTGAATGATTATGTATTTTAAATTTAGTATGAAAGTATTCTAATGACTTGCTTATGACACACCATAGAATAGATTATGTTTAGTACCTTGGAAACTGTAGCTTATTCACTTAAATCTCTGATAAATGATGTGCCTGGTATGCACAGTCTGGTTAGCAAAGTTAGTAAGGTGTTGGGTTTGCACTATCAAATTAAGGCTGTCATTGGATCGAATCCCATGTTATCATGTTTTTATTTTACTCGTGTGGTTTGTGGCTCTATAATATGAATGCCTATGTCTTTTAACAACAATAGTCAAGTCTTCCAATGGACTTTTTAGTGAAACCCAATAGATAGCTTTATTTTCTCTTTGTTTACTAAAATATTGAATGCTTATGTCTTATAAATTTAGTAGGAAAGTATTCTAATGACTTGCTTATGACACCCCATAGAATATATTATGTTTAGTACCTTGGACACTGTAGCTTATTCACTTAAATCTCTGATAAATTGCCTGTCTGGTATGCACGGTCTGGTTAGCACAGTTAGTAAGGTGTTGGGTTTCCACTATGAAATTAAGACTGTCATTGGTTCAAATCCCATGTTATCATGTTTTTATTTTACTAGTGTGGTTTGTGGCTCTATAATATGAATGCCTATGTCTTTTAACAACAATAGTCAAGTCTTCCAATGGACTTTTTAGTGAAACCCAATAGATAGCTTTATTTTTTCTTTGTTTACTAAAATATTGAATGATTATGTATTTTAAATTTAGTATGAAAGTATTCTAATGACTAGCTTATGACACCCCATAGAATAGATTATGTTTAGTACCTTGGACACTGTAGCTTATTCACTTAAATCTCTGATAAATTATGTGCCTGGTATGCACAGTCTGGTTAGCACAGTTAGTAAGGTGTTGGGTTTGCACTATCAAATTAAGACTGTCATTGGATCGAATCCCATGTTATCATGTTTTTATTTTACTCGTGTGGTTTGTGGCTCTATAATATGAATGCCTATGTCTTTTAACAACAATAGTCAAGTCTTCCAATGGACTTTTTAGTGAAACCCAATAGATAGCTTTATTTTCTCTTTGTTTACTCAAATATTGAATGCTTATGTCTTATTAATTTTGTAGGAAAGTATTCTAATGACTTGCTTATGACACCCCATAGAATATATTATGTTTAGTACCTTGGACACTGTAGCTTATTCACTTAAATCTCTGATAAATTGTATGTCTTGTATGCACGGTCTGGTTAGCACAGTTAGTAAGGTGTTGTGTTTGCACTATGAAATTAAGACTGTCATTGGTTCGAATCCCATGTTATCATGTTTTTATTTTACTAGTGTGGTTTGTGGCTCTATAATATGAATGCCTATGTCTTTTAACAACAATAGTCAAGTCTTCCAATGGACTTTTTAGTGAAACCCAATAGATAGCTTTATTTTCTCTTTGTTTACTAAAATATTGAATGATTATGTCTTTTAAATTTAGTAGGAAAGTATTCTAATGACTTGCTTATGACACCCCATAGAATATATTATGTTTAGTACCTTGGACACTGTAGCTTATTCACTTAAATCTCTGATATATTATGTGCGTGGTATGCACAGTCTGGTTAGCACAGTTAGTAAGGTGTTGGGATGCACTATCAAATTAAGTCTGTTATTGGATCGAATCGCATGTTATCATGTTTTTATTTTACTAGTGTGGTTTGTGGCTCTATAATATGAATGCCTATGTCTTTTAACAACAATAGTCAAGTATTCCAATGGACTTTTTAGTGAAACCCAATAGATAGTTTTATTTTCTCTTTGTTTACTCAAATATTGAATGCTTATGTCTTATTAATTTTGTAGGAAAGTATTCTAATGACTTGCTTATGACACCCCATAGAATATATTATGTTTAGTACCTTGGACACTGTAGCTTATTCACTTAAATCTCTGATAAATTGCACGTCTTGTATGCACGGTCTGTTTAGCACAGTTAGTAAGGTGTTGGGTTTGCACTATGAAATTAAGACTGTCATTGGTTTGAATCCCATGTTATCATGTTTTTATTTTACTAGTGTGGTTTGTGGCTCTATAATATGAATGCCTATGTCTTTTAACAACAATAGTCAAGTCTTCCAATAGACTTTTTAGTGAAACCCAATAGATAGCTTTATTTTCTCTTTGTTTACTAAAATATTGAATGCTTATGTCTTTTAAATTTAGTAGGAAAGTATTCTAATGACTTGCTTATGACACCCCATAGAATATATTATGTTTAGTACCTTGGACACTGTAGCTTATTCACTTAAATCTCTGATAAATTATGTACGTGGTATGCACAGTCTGGTTAGCACAGTTAGTAAGGTGTTGGGTTTGCACTATCAAATTAAGTCTGTCATTGGATCGAATCCCATGTTATCATGTTTTTATTTTACTAGTGTGGTTTGTGGCTCTATAATATGAATGCCTATGTCTTTTAACAACAATAGTCAAGTCTTCCAATGGACTTTTTAGTGAAACCCAATAGATAGCTTTATTTTCTCTTTGTTTACTCAAATATTGAATGCTTATGTCTTATTAATTTTGTAGGAAAGTATTCTAATGACTTGCTTATGACACCCCATAGAATATATAATGTTTAGTACCTTGGACACTGTAGCTTATTCACTAAAATCTCTAATAAATTGCATGCCTTTTATGCACAGTCTGGTTAGCACAGTTAGTAAGGTGTTGGATTTCCCCTATGAAATTAATACTGTCATTGGTTCGAATCCTATGGTATCATGTTTTTATTTTACTAGTGTGGTTTGTGGCTCTATAATATGAATGCCTATGTCTTTTAACAACAATAGTCAATTCTTCAAATGGACTTTTTAGTGAAACCCAATAGATAGCTTTATTTTCTCTTTGTTTACTAAAATATTGAATGATTATGTCTTTTAAATTTAGTAGGAAAGTATTCTAATGACTTGCTTATGACACCCCATAGAATATATTATGTTTAGTACCTTGGACACTGTAGCTTATTCACTTAATTCTCTGATAAATTATGTGCCTGGTATGCACAGTCTGGTTAGCACAGTTTGTAAGGTGTTGGGTTTGTACTATCAAATTAAGGCTGTCATTGGATCGAATCCCATGTTATCATGTTTTTATTTTACTAGTGTGGTTTGTGGCTCTATAATATGAATGCCTATGATTTTTAACAACAATAGTTAAGTCTTCCAATAGACTTTTTAGTGAAACCCAATAGATAGCTTTATTTTCTCTTTGTTTACTAAAGTATTGAATGCTTATGTCTTATAAATTTAGTAGGAAAGTATTCTAATGACTTGCTTATGACACCCCATAGAATATATTATGTTTAGTACCTTGGACACTGTAGCTTATTCACTTAAATCAAATTGCACATATGGTATGCACAGTCTGGTTAGCACAGTTAGTAAGGTGTTGGGTTTGCACAATGAAATTAAGACTGTCATTGGTTCGAATTCCATGTTATTATGTTTTTATTTTACTAGTGTGGTTTGTGGCTCTATAATATGAATGCCTATGTCTTTTAACAACAATAGTCAAGTCTTCCAATGGACTTTTTAGTGAAACCCAATAGATAGCTTTATTTTCTCTTTGTTTACTAAAATATTCAATGCTTATGTCTTTTAAATTTAGTAGGAAAGTATTCTAATGACTTGCTTATGACACCCCATAGAATATATTATGTTTAGTACCTTGGACACTGTAGTTTATTCACTTAAATCTCTGATAAATTGTTTGTTTGGTATGCACAGTCTGGTTAGCACAGTTAATAATTTCTTGGGTTTGCGCTATCAAATTAAGACTGTCATTGGTTCGAATCCCATGTTATCATGTTTTTATTTAACTAGTGTGGTTTTTGGCTCTATAATATGAATGCCTATGTCTTTTAACAACAATAGTCAAGTCTTCCAATAGACTTTTTAGTGAAACCCAATAGATAGCTTTATTTTCTCTTTGTTTACTAAAATATTGAATGCTTATGTCTTATAAATTTAGTAGGAAAGTATTCTAATGACTTGCTTATGACACCCCATAGAATATATTATGTTTAGTACCTTGGACACTGTAGCTTATTCACTTAAATCTCTGATAAATTGCCTGTCTGGTATGCACGGTCTGGTTAGCACAGTTAGTAAGGTGTTGGGTTTCCACTATGAAATTAAGACTGTCATTGGTTCAAATCCCATGTTATCATGTTTCTATTTTACTAGTGTGGTTTGTGGCTCTATAATATGAATGCCTATGTCTTTTAACAACAATAGTCAAGTCTTCCAATGGACTTTTTAGTGAAACCCAATAGATAGCTTTATTTTCTCTTTGTTTACTAAAATATTGAATGATTATGTATTTTAAATTTAGTATGAAAGTATTCTAATGACTTGCTTATGACACACCATAGAATAGATTATGTTTAGTACCTTGGAAACTGTAGCTTATTCACTTAAATCTCTGATAAATGATGTGCCTGGTATGCACAGTCTGGTTAGCAAAGTTAGTAAGGTGTTGGGTTTGCACTATCAAATTAAGGATGTCATTGGATCGAATCCCATGTTATCATGTTTTTATTTTACTAGTGTGGTTTGTGGCTCTATAATATGAATGCCTATGTCTTTTAACAACAATAGTCAAGTCTTCCAATGGACTTTTTAGTGAAACCCAATAGATAGCTTTATTTTCTCTTTGTTTACTCAAATATTGAATGCTTATGTCTTATTAATTTTGTAGGAAAGTATTCTAATGACTTGCTTATGACACCCCATAGAATATATTATGTTTAGTACCTTGGACACTGTAGCTTATTCACTTAAATCTCTGATAAATTGGAAGTCTTGTATGCACAGTCTGGTTAGCACAGTTAGTAAGGTGTTGTGTTTGCACTATGAAATTAAGACTGTCATTGGTTCGAATCCCATGTTATCATGTTTTTATTTTACTAGTGTGGTTTGTGGCTCTATAATATGAATGCCTATGTCTTTTAACAACAATAGTCAAGTCTTCCAATGGACTTTTTAGTGAAACCCAATAGATAGCTTTATTTTCTCTTTGTTTACTAAAATATTGAATGATTATGTCTTTTAAATTTAGTAGGAAAGTATTCTAATGACTTGCTTATGACACCCCATAGAATATATTATGTTTAGTACCTTGGACACTGTAGCTTATTCACTTAAATCTCTGATATATTATGTGCGTGGTATGCACAGTCTGGTTAGCACAGTTAGTAAGGTGTTGGGATGCACTATCAAATTAAGTCTGTCATTGGATCGAATCCCATGTTATCATGTTTTCATTTTACTAGTGTGGTTTGTGGCTCTATAATATGAATGCCTATGTCTTTTAACAACAATAGTCAAGTATTCCAATGGACTTTTTAGTGAAACCCAATAGATAGTTTTATTTTCTCTTTGTTTACTAAAATATTGAATGCTTATGTCTTAATAATTTTGTAGGAAAGTATTCTAATGACTTGCTTATGACACCCCATAGAATATATTATGTTTAGTACCTTGGACACTGTAGCTTATTCACTTAAATCTCTGATAAATTGCACGTCTTGTATGCACGGTCTGCTTAGAACAGTTAGTAAGGTGTTTGGTTTGCACTATGAAATTAAGACTGTCATTGTTTCGAATCCCATGTTATCATGTTTTTATTTTACTAGTGTGGTTTGTGGCTCTATAATATGAATGCCTATGTCTTTTAACAACAGTAATCAAGTCTTCCAATACACTTTTTAGTGAAACCCAATAGATAGCTTTATTTTCTCTTTGTTTACTAAAATATTGAATGCTTATGTCTTTTAAATTTAGTAGGAAAGTATTCTAATGACTTGCTTATGACACCCCATAGAATATATTATGTTTAGTACCTTGGACACTGTAGTTTATTCACTTAAATCTCTGATAAATTGTTTGTTTGGTTTGCACAGTCTGGTTAGAACAGTTAATAATTTGTAGGGTTTGCGCTATCAAATTAAGACTGTCATTGGTTCGAATCCCATTTTATCATGTTTTTATTTTACTAGTGTGGTTTGTGGCTTTATAATATGAATGCCTATGTTTTTTTAACAACAATAGTTAAGTCTTCCAATAGACTTTTTATTGTAACCCAATATATAACTTTATTTTCTCTTTGTTTACTAAAATATTGAATGCTTATGTCTTATTAATTTTGTAGGAAAGTATTCTAATGACTTGCTTATGACACCCCATAGAATATATAATGTTTAGTACCTTGGACACTGTAGCTTATTCACTAAAATCTCTAATAAATTGCATGTCTTTTATGCACGGTCTGGTTAGCACAGTTAGTAAGGTGTTGGGTTTCCACTATGAAATTA
Source organism: Pseudophryne corroboree (assembly GCF_028390025.1). Classification (NCBI taxonomy): domain Eukaryota; kingdom Metazoa; phylum Chordata; class Amphibia; order Anura; family Myobatrachidae; genus Pseudophryne; species Pseudophryne corroboree. The sequence goes on along the minus strand of NC_086449.1, from coordinate 664,068,185 downwards.
ATACTGTCATTGGTTCGAATCCTATGGTATCATGTTTTTATTTTACTAGTGTGGTTTGTGGCTCTATAATATGAATGCCTATGTCTTTTAACAACAATAGTCAATTCTTCCAATGGACTTTTTAGTGAAACCCAATAGATAGCTTTATTTTCTCTTTGTTTACTAAAATATTGAATGATTATGTCTTTTAAATTTAGTAGGAAAGTATTCTAATGACTTGCTTATGACACCCCATAGAATATATTATGTTTAGTACCTTGGACACTGTAGCTTATTCACTTAAATCTCTGATAAATTGCCTGTCTGGTATGCACGGTCTGGTTAGCACAGTTAGTAAGGTGTTGGGTTTCCACTATGAAATTAAGACTGTCATTGGTTCAAATCCCATGTTATCATGTTTTTATTTTACTAGTGTGGTTTGTGGCTCTATAATATGAATGCCTATGTCTTTTAACAACAATAGTCAAGTCTTCCAATGGACTTTTTAGTGAAACCCAATAGATAGCTTTATTTTCTCTTTGTTTACTAAAATATTGAATGATTATGTCTTTTAAATTTAGTAGGAAAGTATTCTAATGACTTGCTTATGACACCCCATAGAATATATTATGTTTAGTACCTTGGACACTGTAGCTTATTCACTTAAATCTCTGATATATTAGGTGCGTGGTATGCACAGTCTGGTTAGCACAGTTAGTAAGGTGTTGGGATGCACTATCAAATTAAGTCTGTCATTGGATCGAATCCCATGTTATCATGTTTTTATTTTACTAGTGTGGTTTGTGGCTCTATAATATGAATGCCTATGTCTTTTAACAACAATAGTCAAGTATTCCAATGGACTTTTTTAGTGAAACCCAATAGATAGTTTTATTTTCTCTTTGTTTACTCAAATATTGAATGCTTATGTCTTATTAATTTTGTAGGAAAGTATTCTAATGACTTGCTTATGACACCCCATAGAATATATTATGTTTAGTACCTTGGACACTGTAGCTTATTCACTTAAATCTCTGATAAATTGCACGTCTTGTATGCACGGGCTGGTTAGCACAGTTAGTAAGGTGTTGGGTTTGCACTATGAAATTAAGACTGTCATTGGTTCAAATCCCATGTTATCATGTTTTTATTTTACTAGTGTGGTTTGTGGCTCTATAATATGAATGCCTATGTCTTTTAACAACAATAGTCAAGTCTTCCAATAGACTTTTTAGTGAAACCCAATAGATAGCTTTATTTTCTCTTTGTTTACTAAAATATTGAATGCTTATGTCTTTTAAATTTAGTTGGAAAGTATTCTAATGACTTGCTTATGACACCCCATAGAATATATTATGTTTAGTACCTTGGACACTGTAGCTTATTCACTTAAATCTCTGATAAATTGCATGTCTGGTATGCACAGTCTGGTTAGCACAGTTAGTAAGGTGTTGGGTTTCCACTATGAAATTAATACTGTCATTGGTTCAAATCCTATGGTATTATGTTTTTATTTTACTAGTGTGGTTTGTGGTTCTATAATATGAATGCCTATGTCTTTTAACAACAATAGTCAATTCTTCCAATGGACTTTTTAGTGAAACCCAATAGATAGCTTTATTTTCTCTTTGTTTACTAAAATATTGAATGATTATGTCTTTTAAATTTAGTAGGAAAGTATTCTAATGACTTGCTTATGACACCCCATAGAATATATTATGTTTAGTACCTTGGACACTGTAGCTTATTCACTTAAATCTCTGATATATTATGTGCGTGGTATGCACAGTCTGGTTAGCACAGTTAGTAAGGTGTTGGGATGCACTATCAAATTAAGTCTGTCATTGGATCGAATCCCATGTTATCATGTTTTTATTTTACTAGTGTGGTTTGTGGCTCTATAATATGAATGCCTATGTCTTTTAACAACAATAGTCAAGTATTCCAATGGACTTTTTAGTGAAACCCAATAGATAGTTTTATTTTCTCTTTGTTTACTAAAATATTGAATGCTTATGTCTTATTAATTTTGTAGGAAAGTATTCTAATGACTTGCTTATGACACCCCATAGAATATATTATGTTTAGTACCTTGGACACTGTAGCTTATTCACTTAAATCTCTGATAAATTGCATGCCTTGTATGCACGGTCTGCTTAAAACAGTTAGTAAGATGTTGAGTTTGCACTATGAAATTAAGACTGTCATTGGTTCGAATCCCATGTTATCATGTTTTTATTTTACTAGTGTGGTTTGTGGCTCTATAATATGAATGCCTATGTCTTTTAACAACAATAGTCAAGTCTTCCAATACACTTTTTAGTGAAACCCAATAGATAGCTTTATTTTCTCTTTGTTTACTAAAATATTGAATGCTTATGTCTTTTAAATTTAGTAGGAAAGTATTCTAATGACTTGCTTATGACACCCCATAGAATATATTATGTTTAGTACCTTGGACACTGTAGTTTATTCACTTAAATCTCTGATAAATTGTTTGTTTGGTTTGCACAGTCTGGTTAGAACAGTTAATAATTTGTAGGGTTTGCGCTATCAAATTAAGACTGTCATTGGTTCGAATCCCATTTTATCATGTTTTTATTTTACTAGTGTGGTTTGTGGCTCTATAATATGAATGCCTATGTTTTTTTAACAACAATAGTTAAGTCTTCCAATAGACTTTTTAGTGTAACCCAATATATAACTTTATTTTCTCTTTGTTTACTAAAATATTGAATGCTTATGTCTTATAAATTTAGTAGGAAAGTATTCTAATGACTTGCTTATGACACCCCATAGAATATATTATGTTTAGTACCTTGGACACTGTAGCTTATTCACTTAAATCTCTGATAAATTGCACATCTGGTATGCACAGTCTGGTTAGCACAGTTAGTAAGGTGTAGGGTTTGCACAATGAAATTAAGACTGTCATTGGTTCGAATCCCATGTTATCATGTTTTTATTTTACTAGTGTGGTTTGTGGCTCTATAATATGAATGCCTATAGAGCCACAACAATAGTCAAGTCTTCCAATAGACTTTTTAGTGAAACCCAATAGATAGCTTTATTTTCTCTTTGTTTACTAAAATATTGAATGCTTATGTCTTATAAATTTAGTAGGAAAGTATTCTAATGACTTGCTTATGACACCCCATAGAATATATTATGTTTAGTACCTTGGACACTGTAGCTTATTCACTTAAATCTCTGATAAATTGTATGTCTGGTATGCATGGTCTCGTTAGCACAGTTAGTAAGGTGTTGGGTTTCCACTATGAAATTAAGACTGTCATTGGTTCGAATCCCATGTTATCATGTTTTCATTTTACTAGTGTGGTTTGTGGCTCTATAATATGAATGCCTATGTCTTTTAACAACAATAGTCAAGTCTTCCAATGGACTTTTTAGTGAAACCCAATAGATAGCTTTATTTTCTCTTTGTTTACTCAAATATTGAATGCTTATGTCTTATTAATTTTGTAGGAAAGTATTCTAATGACTTGCTTATGATACCCCATAGAATATATTATGTTTAGTACCTTGGACACTGTAGCTTATTCACTTAAATCTCTGATAAATTGCACGTCTTGTATGCACGGTCTGGTTAGCACAGTTAGTAAGGTGTTGGGTCTGCACTATGAAATTAAGACTGTCATTGGTTCGAATCCCATGTTATCATGTTTTTATTTTACTAGTGTGGTTTGTGGCTCTATAATATGAATGCCTATGTCTTTTAACAACAATAGTCAAGTCTTCCAATAGACTTTTTAGTGAAACCCAATAGATAGCTTTATTTTCTCTTTGTTTACTAAAATATTGAATGCTTATGTCTTTTAAATTTAGTAGGAAAGTATTCTAATGACTTGCTTATGACACCCCATAGAATATATTATGTTTAGTACCTTGGACACTGTAGCTTATTCACTTAAATCTCTGATAAATTGCATGTCTGGTATGCACAGTCTGGTTAGCACAGTTAGTAAGGTGTTGGGTTTCCACTATGAAATTAATACTGTCATTGGTTCAAATCCTATGGTATTATGTTTTTATTTTACTAGTGTGGTTTGTGGTTCTATAATATGAATGCCTATGTCTTTTAACAACAATAGTCAATTCTTCCAATGGACTTTTTAGTGAAACCCAATAGATAGCTTTATTTTCTCTTTGTTTACTAAAATATTGAATGATTATGTCTTTTAAATTTAGTAGGAAAGTATTCTAATGACTTGCTTATGACACCCCATAGAATATATTATGTTTAGTACCTTGGACACTGTAGCTTATTCACTTAAATCTCTGATAAATTATGTGCTTTGTATGCACAGTCTGGTTAGCACAGTTAGTAAGGTGTTGGGTTTGCACTATCAAATTAAGTCTGTCATTGGATTGAATCCCATGTTATCATGTTTTTATTTTACTAGTGTGGTTTGTGGCTCTATAATATGAATGCCTATGTCTTTTAACAACAATAGTCAAGTATTCCAATGGACTTTTTAGTGAAACCCAATAGATAGTTTTATTTTCTCTTTGTTTACTAAAATATTGAATGCTTATGTCTTATTAATTTTGTAGGAAAGTATTCTAATGACTTGCTTATGACACCCCATAGAATATATTATGTTTAGTACCTTGGACACTGTAGCTTATTCACTTAAATCTCTGATAAATTGCATGCCTTGTATGCACGGTCTGCTTAGAACAGTTAGTAAGGTGTTGAGTTTGCACTATGAAATTAAGACTGTCATTGGTTCGAATCCCATGTTATCATGTTTTTATTTTATTAGTGTGGTTTGTGGCTCTATAATATGAATGCCTATGTCTTTTAACAACAATAGTCAAGTCTTCCAATACACTTTTTAGTGAAACCCAATAGATAGCTTTATTTTCTCTTTGTTTACTAAAATATTGAATGCTTATGTCTTTTAAATTTAGTAGGAAAGTATTCTAATGACTTGCTTATGACACCCCATAGAATATATTATGTTTAGTACATTGGACACTGTAGTTTATTCACTTAAATCTCTGATAAATTGTTTGTTTGGTTTGCACAGTCTGGTTAGAACAGTTAATAATTTGTAGGGTTTGCGCTATCAAATTAAGACTGTCATTGGTTCGAATCCCATTTTATCATGTTTTTATTTTACTAGTGTGGTTTGTGGCTCTATAATATGAATGCCTATGTTTTTTTAACAACAATAGTTAAGTCTTCCAATAGACTTTTTAGTGTAACCCAATATATAACTTTATTTTCTCTTTGTTTACTAAAATATTGAATGCTTATGTCTTATAAATTTAGTAGGAAAGTATTCTAATGACTTGCTTATGACACCCCATAGAATATATTATGTTTAGTACCTTGGACACTGTAGCTTATTCACTTAAATCTCTGATAAATTGCACATCTGGTATGCACAGTCTGGTAAGCACAGTTAGTAAGGTGGAGGGTTTGCACAATGAAATTAAGACTGTCATTGGTTCGAATCCCATGTTATCATGTTTTTATTTTACTAGTGTGGTTTGTGGCTCTATAATATGAATGCCTATAGAGCCACAACAATAGTCAAGTCTTCCAATAGACTTTTTAGTGAAACCCAATAGATAGCTTTATTTTCTCTTTGTTTACTAAAATATTGAATGCTTATGTCTTATAAATTTAGTAGGAAAGTATTCTAATGACTTGCTTATGACACCCCATAGAATATATTATGTTTAGTACCTTGGACACTGTAGCTTATTCACTTAAATCTCTGATAAATTGTATGTCTGGTATGTATGGTCTGGTTAGCACAGTTAGTAAGGTGTTGGGTTTCCACTATGAAATTAAGACTGTCATTGGTTCGAATCCCATGTTATCATGTTTTCATTTTACTAGTGTGGTTTGTGGCTCTATAATATGAATGCCTATGTCTTTTAACAACAATAGTCAAGTCTTCCAATGGACTTTTTAGTGAAACCCAATAGATAGCTTTATTTTCTCTTTGTTTACTCAAGGATTGAATGCTTATGTCTTATTAATTTTGTAGGAAAGTATTCTAATGACTTGCTTATGACACCCCATAGAATATATTATGTTTAGTAATTTGGACACTGTAGCTTATTCACTTAAATCTCTGATAAATTGCACGTCTTGTATGCACGGTCTGGTTAGCACAGTTAGTAAGGTGTTGGGTCTGCCCTATGAAATTAATACTGTCATTGGTTCGAATCCCATGTTATCATGTTTTTATTTTACTAGTGTGGTTTGTGGCTCTATAATATGAATGCCTATGTCTTTTAACAACAATAGTCATGTCTTCCAATAGACTTTTTAGTGAAACCCAATAGATAGCTTTATTTTCTCTTTGTTTACTAAAATATTGAATGCTTATGTCTTTTAAATTTAGTAGGAAAGTATTCTAATGACTTGCTTATGACACCCCATAGAATATATTATGTTTAGTACCTTGGACACTGTAGCTTATTCACTTAAATCTCTGATAAATTGCCTGTCTGGTATGCACGGTCTGGTTAGCACAGTTAGTAAGGTGTTGGGTTTCCACTATGAAATTAAGACTGTCATTGGTTCAAATCCCATGTTATCATGTTTTTATTTTACTAGTGTGGTTTGTGGCTCTATAATATGAATGCCTATGTCTTTTAACAACAATAGTCAAGTCTTCCAATGGACTTTTTAGTGAAACCCAATAGATAGCTTTATTTTCTCTTTGTTTACTAAAATATTGAATGATTATGTCTTTTAAATTTAGTAGGAAAGTATTCTAATGACTTGCTTATGACACCCCATAGAATATATTATGTTTAGTACCTTGGACACTGTAGCTTATTCACTTAAATCTCTGATATATTAGGTGCGTGGTATGCACAGTCTGGTTAGCACAGTTAGTAAGGTGTTGGGATGCACTATCAAATTAAGTCTGTCATTGGATCGAATCCCATGTTATCATGTTTTTATTTTACTAGTGTGGTTTGTGGCTCTATAATATGAATGCCTATGTCTTTTAACAACAATAGTCAAGTATTCCAATGGACTTTTTTAGTGAAACCCAATAGATAGTTTTATTTTCTCTTTGTTTACTCAAATATTGAATGCTTATGTCTTATTAATTTTGTAGGAAAGTATTCTAATGACTTGCTTATGACACCCCATAGAATATATTATGTTTAGTACCTTGGACACTGTAGCTTATTCACTTAAATCTCTGATAAATTGCACGTCTTGTATGCACGGGCTGGTTAGCACAGTTAGTAAGGTGTTGGGTTTGCACTATGAAATTAAGACTGTCATTGGTTCAAATCCCATGTTATCATGTTTTTATTTTACTAGTGTGGTTTGTGGCTCTATAATATGAATGCCTATGTCTTTTAACAACAATAGTCAAGTCTTCCAATAGACTTTTTAGTGAAACCCAATAGATAGCTTTATTTTCTCTTTGTTTACTAAAATATTGAATGCTTATGTCTTTTAAATTTAGTTGGAAAGTATTCTAATGACTTGCTTATGACACCCCATAGAATATATTATGTTTAGTACCTTGGACACTGTAGCTTATTCACTTAAATCTCTGATAAATTGCATGTCTGGTATGCACAGTCTGGTTAGCACAGTTAGTAAGGTGTTGGGTTTCCACTATGAAATTAATACTGTCATTGGTTCAAATCCTATGGTATTATGTTTTTATTTTACTAGTGTGGTTTGTGGTTCTATAATATGAATGCCTATGTCTTTTAACAACAATAGTCAATTCTTCCAATGGACTTTTTAGTGAAACCCAATAGATAGCTTTATTTTCTCTTTGTTTACTAAAATATTGAATGATTATGTCTTTTAAATTTAGTAGGAAAGTATTCTAATGACTTGCTTATGACACCCCATAGAATATATTATGTTTAGTACCTTGGACACTGTAGCTTATTCACTTAAATCTCTGATATATTATGTGCGTGGTATGCACAGTCTGGTTAGCACAGTTAGTAAGGTGTTGGGATGCACTATCAAATTAAGTCTGTCATTGGATCGAATCCCATGTTATCATGTTTTTATTTTACTAGTGTGGTTTGTGGCTCTATAATATGAATGCCTATGTCTTTTAACAACAATAGTCAAGTATTCCAATGGACTTTTTAGTGAAACCCAATAGATAGTTTTATTTTCTCTTTGTTTACTAAAATATTGAATGCTTATGTCTTATTAATTTTGTAGGAAAGTATTCTAATGACTTGCTTATGACACCCCATAGAATATATTATGTTTAGTACCTTGGACACTGTAGCTTATTCACTTAAATCTCTGATAAATTGCATGCCTTGTATGCACGGTCTGCTTAAAACAGTTAGTAAGATGTTGAGTTTGCACTATGAAATTAAGACTGTCATTGGTTCGAATCCCATGTTATCATGTTTTTATTTTACTAGTGTGGTTTGTGGCTCTATAATATGAATGCCTATGTCTTTTAACAACAATAGTCAAGTCTTCCAATACACTTTTTAGTGAAACCCAATAGATAGCTTTATTTTCTCTTTGTTTACTAAAATATTGAATGCTTATGTCTTTTAAATTTAGTAGGAAAGTATTCTAATGACTTGCTTATGACACCCCATAGAATATATTATGTTTAGTACCTTGGACACTGTAGTTTATTCACTTAAATCTCTGATAAATTGTTTGTTTGGTTTGCACAGTCTGGTTAGAACAGTTAATAATTTGTAGGGTTTGCGCTATCAAATTAAGACTGTCATTGGTTCGAATCCCATTTTATCATGTTTTTATTTTACTAGTGTGGTTTGTGGCTCTATAATATGAATGCCTATGTTTTTTTAACAACAATAGTTAAGTCTTCCAATAGACTTTTTAGTGTAACCCAATATATAACTTTATTTTCTCTTTGTTTACTAAAATATTGAATGCTTATGTCTTATAAATTTAGTAGGAAAGTATTCTAATGACTTGCTTATGACACCCCATAGAATATATTATGTTTAGTACCTTGGACACTGTAGCTTATTCACTTAAATCTCTGATAAATTGCACATCTGGTATGCACAGTCTGGTTAGCACAGTTAGTAAGGTGTAGGGTTTGCACAATGAAATTAAGACTGTCATTGGTTCGAATCCCATGTTATCATGTTTTTATTTTACTAGTGTGGTTTGTGGCTCTATAATATGAATGCCTATAGAGCCACAACAATAGTCAAGTCTTCCAATAGACTTTTTAGTGAAACCCAATAGATAGCTTTATTTTCTCTTTGTTTACTAAAATATTGAATGCTTATGTCTTATAAATTTAGTAGGAAAGTATTCTAATGACTTGCTTATGACACCCCATAGAATATATTATGTTTAGTACCTTGGACACTGTAGCTTATTCACTTAAATCTCTGATAAATTGTATGTCTGGTATGCATGGTCTCGTTAGCACAGTTAGTAAGGTGTTGGGTTTCCACTATGAAATTAAGACTGTCATTGGTTCGAATCCCATGTTATCATGTTTTCATTTTACTAGTGTGGTTTGTGGCTCTATAATATGAATGCCTATGTCTTTTAACAACAATAGTCAAGTCTTCCAATGGACTTTTTAGTGAAACCCAATAGATAGCTTTATTTTCTCTTTGTTTACTCAAATATTGAATGCTTATGTCTTATTAATTTTGTAGGAAAGTATTCTAATGACTTGCTTATGATACCCCATAGAATATATTATGTTTAGTACCTTGGACACTGTAGCTTATTCACTTAAATCTCTGATAAATTGCACGTCTTGTATGCACGGTCTGGTTAGCACAGTTAGTAAGGTGTTGGGTCTGCACTATGAAATTAAGACTGTCATTGGTTCGAATCCCATGTTATCATGTTTTTATTTTACTAGTGTGGTTTGTGGCTCTATAATATGAATGCCTATGTCTTTTAACAACAATAGTCAAGTCTTCCAATAGACTTTTTAGTGAAACCCAATAGATAGCTTTATTTTCTCTTTGTTTACTAAAATATTGAATGCTTATGTCTTTTAAATTTAGTAGGAAAGTATTCTAATGACTTGCTTATGACACCCCATAGAATATATTATGTTTAGTACCTTGGACACTGTAGCTTATTCACTTAAATCTCTGATAAATTGCATGTCTGGTATGCACAGTCTGGTTAGCACAGTTAGTAAGGTGTTGGGTTTCCACTATGAAATTAATACTGTCATTGGTTCAAATCCTATGGTATTATGTTTTTATTTTACTAGTGTGGTTTGTGGTTCTATAATATGAATGCCTATGTCTTTTAACAACAATAGTCAATTCTTCCAATGGACTTTTTAGTGAAACCCAATAGATAGCTTTATTTTCTCTTTGTTTACTAAAATATTGAATGATTATGTCTTTTAAATTTAGTAGGAAAGTATTCTAATGACTTGCTTATGACACCCCATAGAATATATTATGTTTAGTACCTTGGACACTGTAGCTTATTCACTTAAATCTCTGATAAATTATGTGCTTTGTATGCACAGTCTGGTTAGCACAGTTAGTAAGGTGTTGGGTTTGCACTATCAAATTAAGTCTGTCATTGGATTGAATCCCATGTTATCATGTTTTTATTTTACTAGTGTGGTTTGTGGCTCTATAATATGAATGCCTATGTCTTTTAACAACAATAGTCAAGTATTCCAATGGACTTTTTAGTGAAACCCAATAGATAGTTTTATTTTCTCTTTGTTTACTAAAATATTGAATGCTTATGTCTTATTAATTTTGTAGGAAAGTATTCTAATGACTTGCTTATGACACCCCATAGAATATATTATGTTTAGTACCTTGGACACTGTAGCTTATTCACTTAAATCTCTGATAAATTGCATGCCTTGTATGCACGGTCTGCTTAGAACAGTTAGTAAGGTGTTGAGTTTGCACTATGAAATTAAGACTGTCATTGGTTCGAATCCCATGTTATCATGTTTTTATTTTATTAGTGTGGTTTGTGGCTCTATAATATGAATGCCTATGTCTTTTAACAACAATAGTCAAGTCTTCCAATACACTTTTTAGTGAAACCCAATAGATAGCTTTATTTTCTCTTTGTTTACTAAAATATTGAATGCTTATGTCTTTTAAATTTAGTAGGAAAGTATTCTAATGACTTGCTTATGACACCCCATAGAATATATTATGTTTAGTACATTGGACACTGTAGTTTATTCACTTAAATCTCTGATAAATTGTTTGTTTGGTTTGCACAGTCTGGTTAGAACAGTTAATAATTTGTAGGGTTTGCGCTATCAAATTAAGACTGTCATTGGTTCGAATCCCATTTTATCATGTTTTTATTTTACTAGTGTGGTTTGTGGCTCTATAATATGAATGCCTATGTTTTTTTAACAACAATAGTTAAGTCTTCCAATAGACTTTTTAGTGTAACCCAATATATAACTTTATTTTCTCTTTGTTTACTAAAATATTGAATGCTTATGTCTTATAAATTTAGTAGGAAAGTATTCTAATGACTTGCTTATGACACCCCATAGAATATATTATGTTTAGTACCTTGGACACTGTAGCTTATTCACTTAAATCTCTGATAAATTGCACATCTGGTATGCACAGTCTGGTTAGCACAGTTAGTAAGGTGGAGGGTTTGCACAATGAAATTAAGACTGTCATTGGTTCGAATCCCATGTTATCATGTTTTTATTTTACTAGTGTGGTTTGTGGCTCTATAATATGAATGCCTATAGAGCCACAACAATAGTCAAGTCTTCCAATAGACTTTTTAGTGAAACCCAATAGATAGCTTTATTTTCTCTTTGTTTACTAAAATATTGAATGCTTATGTCTTATAAATTTAGTAGGAAAGTATTCTAATGACTTGCTTATGACACCCCATAGAATATATTATGTTTAGTACCTTGGACACTGTAGCTTATTCACTTAAATCTCTGATAAATTGTATGTCTGGTATGTATGGTCTGGTTAGCACAGTTAGTAAGGTGTTGGGTTTCCACTATGAAATTAAGACTGTCATTGGTTCGAATCCCATGTTATCATGTTTTCATTTTACTAGTGTGGTTTGTGGCTCTATAATATGAATGCCTATGTCTTTTAACAACAATAGTCAAGTCTTCCAATGGACTTTTTAGTGAAACCCAATAGATAGCTTTATTTTCTCTTTGTTTACTCAAGGATTGAATGCTTATGTCTTATTAATTTTGTAGGAAAGTATTCTAATGACTTGCTTATGACACCCCATAGAATATATTATGTTTAGTAATTTGGACACTGTAGCTTATTCACTTAAATCTCTGATAAATTGCACGTCTTGTATGCACGGTCTGGTTAGCACAGTTAGTAAGGTGTTGGGTCTGCACTATGAAATTAAGACTGTCATTGGTTCGAATCCCATGTTATCATGTTTTTATTTTACTAGTGTGGTTTGTGGCTCTATAATATGAATGCCTATGTCTTTTAACAACAATAGTCATGTCTTCCAATAGACTTTTTAGTGAAACCCAATAGATAGCTTTATTTTCTCTTTGTTTACTAAAATATTGAATGCTTATGTCTTTTAAATTTAGTAGGAAAGTATTCTAATGACTTGCTTATGACACCCCATAGAATATATTATGTTTAGTACCTTGGACACTGTAGCTTATTCACTTAAATCTCTGATAAATTGCATTTCTGGTATGCACAGTCTGGTTAGCACAGTTAGTAAGGTGTTGGGTTTCCACTATGAAATTAATACTGTCATTGGTTCGAATCCTATGGTATCATGTTTTTATTTTACTAGTGTGGTTTGTGGTTCTATAATATGAATGCCTATGTCTTTTAACAACAATAGTCAATTCTTCCAATGGACTTTTTAGTGAAACCCAATAGATAGCTTTATTTTCTCTTTGTTTACTAAAATATTGAATGATTATGTCTTTTAAATTTAGTAGGAAAGTATTCTAATGACTTGCTTATGACACCCCATAGAATATATTATGTTTAGTACCTTGGACACTGTAGCTTATTCACTTAAATCTCTGATAAATTATGTGCTTGGTATGCACAGTCTGGTTAGCACAGTTAGTAAGGTGTTGGGTATGCACTATCAAATTAAGTCTGTCATTGGATTGAATCCCATGTTATCATGTTTTTATTTTACTAGTGTGGTTTGTGGCTCTATAATATGAATGCCTATGTCTTTTAACAACAATAGTCAAGTATTCCAATGGACTTTTTAGTGAAACCCAATAGATAGTTTTATTTTCTCTTTGTTTACTAAAATATTGAATGCTTATGTCTTATTAATTTTGTAGGAAAGTATTCTAATGACTTGCTTATGACACCCCATAGAATATATTATGTTTAGTACCTTGGACACTGTAGCTTATTCTTTAAATCTCTGATAAATTGCACGTCTTGTATGCACGGTCTGCTTAGAACAGTTAGTAAGGTGTTGGGTTTGCACTATGAAATTAAGACTGTCATTGGTTCGAATCCCATGTTATCATGTTTTTATTTTACTAGTGTGGTTTGTGGCTCTATAATATGAATGCCTATGTCTTTTAACAACAATAGTCAAGTCTTCCAATACACTTTTTAGTGAAACCCAATAGATAGCTTTATTTTCTCTTTGTTTACTAAAATATTGAATGCTTATGTCTTTTAAATTTAGTAGGAAAGTATTCTAATGACTTGCTTATGACACCCCATAGAATATATTATGTTTAGTACCTTGGACACTGTAGTTTATTCACTTAAATCTCTGATAAATTGTTTGTTTGGTTTGCACAGTCTGGTTAGAACAGTTAATAATTTGTAGGGTTTGCGCTATCAAATTAAGACTGTCATTGGTTCGAAACCCATTTTATCATGTTTTTATTTTACTAGTGTGGTTTGTGGCTCTATAATATGAATGTCTATGTTTTTTAACAACAATAGTTAAGTCTTCCAATAGACTTTTTAGTGTAACCCAATATATAACTTTATTTTCTCTTTGTTTACTAAAATATTGAATGCTTATGTCTTTTAAATTTAGTAGGAAAGTATTCTAATGACTTGCTTATGACACCCCATAGAATATATTATGTTTAGTACCTTGGACACTGTAGCTTATTCACCTAAATCTCTGATAAATTGCACATCTGGTATGCACAGTCTGGTTAGCACAGTTAGTAAGGTGTAGGGTTTGCACAATGAAATTAAGACTGTCATTGGTTCGAATCCCATGTTATCATGTTTTTATTTTACTAGTGTGGTTTGTGGCTCTATAATATGAATACCTATAGAGCCACAACAATAGTCAAGTCTTCCAATAGACTTTTTAGTGAAACCCAATAGATAGCTTTATTTTCTCTTTGTTTACTAAAATATTGAATGCTTATGTCTTATAAATTTAGTAGGAAAGTATTCTAATGACTTGCTTATGACACCCCATAGAATATATTATGTTTAGTACCTTGGACACTGTAGCTTATTCACTTAAATCTCTGATAAATTGCATGTCTGGTATGCACGGTCTGGTTAGCACAGTTAGTAAGGTGTTGGGTTTCCACTATGAAATTAAGACTGTCATTGGTTCGAATCCCATGTTATCATGTTTTCATTTTACTAGTGTGGTTTGTGGCTCTATAATATGAATGCCTATGTCTTTTAACAACAATAGTCAAGTCTTCCAATGGACTTTTTAGTGAAACCCAATAGATAGCTTTATTTTCTCTTTGTTTACTCAAATATTGAATGCTTATGTCTTATTAATTTTGTAGGAAAGTATTCTAATGACTTGCTTATGACACCCCATAGAATATATTATGTTTAGTACCTTGGACACTGTAGCTTATTCACTTAAATCTCTGATAAATTATGTGCCTGGTATACACAGTCTGGTTAGCACAGTTAGTAAGGTGTTGGGTTTGCACTATCAAATTAAGTCTGTCATTGGATCGAATCCCATGTTATCATGTTTTTATTTTACTAGTGTGGTTTGTGGCTCTATAATATGAATGCCTATGTCTTTTAACAACAATAGTCAAGTATTCCAATGGACTTTTTAGTGAAACCCAATAGATAGTTTTATTTTCTCTTTGTTTACTCAAATATTGAATGCTTATGTCTTATTAATTTTGTAGGAAAGTATTCTAATGACTTGCTTATGACACCCCATAGAATATATTATGTTTAGTAATTTGGACACTGTAGCTTATTCACTTAAATCTCTGATAAATTGCACGTCTTGTATGCACGGTCTGGTTAGCACAGTTAGTAAGGTGTTGGGTTTGCACTATGAAATTAAGACTGTCATTGATTCGAATCCCATGTTATCATGTTTTTATTTTACTAGTGTGGTTTGTGGCTCTATAATATGAATGCCTATGTCTTTTAACAACAATAGTCAAGTCTTCCAATAGACTTTTTAGTGAAACCCAATAGATAGCTTTATTTTCTCTTTGTTTACTAAAATATTGAATGCTTATGTCTTTTAAATTTAGTAGGAAAGTATTCTAATGACTTGCTTATGACACCCCATAGAATATATTATGTTTAGTACCTTGGACACTGTAGCTTATTCACTTAAATCTCTGATAAATTGCATTTCTGGTATGCACAGTCTGGTTAGCACAGTTAGTAAGGTGTTGGGTTTCCACTATGAAATTAATACTGTCATTGGTTCGAATCCTATGGTATCATGTTTTTATTTTACTAGTGTGGTTTGTGGTTCTATAATATGAATGCCTATGTCTTTTAACAACAATAGTCAATTCTTCCAATGGACTTATTAGTGAAACCCAATAGATAGCTTTATTTTCTCTTTGTTTACTAAAATATTGAATGATTATGTCTTTTAAATTTAGTAGGAAAGTATTCTAATGACTTGCTTATGACACCCCATAGAATATATTATGTTTAGTACCTTGGACACTGTAGCTTATTCACTTAAATCTCTGATAAATTATGTGCTTGGTATGCACAGTCTGGTTAGCACAGTTAGTAAGGTGTTGGGTTTGCACTATCAAATTAAGTCTGTCATTGGATTGAATCCCATGTTATCATGTTTTTATTTTACTAGTGTGGTTTGTGGCTCTATAATATGAATGCCTATGTCTTTTAACAACAATAGTCAAGTATTCCAATGGACTTTTTAGTGAAACCCAATAGATAGTTTTATTTTCTCTTTGTTTACTAAAATATTGAATGCTTATGTCTTATTAATTTTGTAGGAAAGTATTCTAATGACTTGCTTATGACACCCCATAGAATATATTATGTTTAGTACCTTGGACACTGTAGCTTATTCTTTAAATCTCTGATAAATTGCACGTCTTGTATGCACGGTCTGCTTAGAACAGTTAGTAAGGTGTTGAGTTTGCACTATGAAATTAAGACTGTCATTGGTTCGAATCCCATGTTATCATGTTTTTATTTTACTAGTGTGGTTTGTGGCTCTATAATATGAATGCCTATGTCTTTTAACAACAATAGTCAAGTCTTCCAATACACTTTTTAGTGAAACCCAATAGATAGTTTTATTTTCTCTTTGTTTACTCAAATATTGAATGCTTATGTCTTATTAATTTTGTAGGAAAGTATTCTAATGACTTGCTTATGACACCCCATAGAATATATTATGTTTAGTAATTTGGACACTGTAGCTTATTCACTTAAATCTCTGATAAATTGCACGTCTTGTATGCACGGTCTGGTTAGCACAGTTAGTAAGGTGTTGGGTTTGCACTATGAAATTAAGACTGTCATTGATTCGAATCCCATGTTATCATGTTTTTATTTTACTAGTGTGGTTTGTGGCTCTATAATATGAATGCCTATGTCTTTTAACAACAATAGTCAAGTCTTCCAATAGACTTTTTAGTGAAACCCAATAGATAGCTTTATTTTCTCTTTGTTTACTAAAATATTGAATGCTTATGTCTTTTAAATTTAGTAGGAAAGTATTCTAATGACTTGCTTATGACACCCCATAGAATATATTATGTTTAGTACCTTGGACACTGTAGCTTATTCACTTAAATCTCTGATAAATTGCATTTCTGGTATGCACAGTCTGGTTAGCACAGTTAGTAAGGTGTTGGGTTTCCACTATGAAATTAATACTGTCATTGGTTCGAATCCTATGGTATCATGTTTTTATTTTACTAGTGTGGTTTGTGGTTCTATAATATGAATGCCTATGTCTTTTAACAACAATAGTCAATTCTTCCAATGGACTTTTTAGTGAAACCCAATAGATAGCTTTATTTTCTCTTTGTTTACTAAAATATTGAATGATTATGTCTTTTAAATTTAGTAGGAAAGTATTCTAATGACTTGCTTATGACACCCCATAGAATATATTATGTTTAGTACCTTGGACACTGTAGCTTATTCACTTAAATCTCTGATAAATTATGAGCTTGGTATGCACAGTCTGGTTAGCACAGTTAGTAAGGTGTTGGGTTTGCACTATCAAATTAAGTCTGTCATTGGATTGAATCCCATGTTATCACGTTTTTATTTTACTAGTGTGGTTTGTGGCTCTATAATATGAATGCCTATGTCTTTTAACAACAATAGTCAAGTATTCCAATGGACTTTTTAGTGAAACCCAATAGATAGTTTTATTTTCTCTTTGTTTACTAAAATATTGAATGCTTATGTCTTATTAATTTTGTAGGAAAGTATTCTAATGACTTGCTTATGACACCCCATAGAATATATTATGTTTAGTACCTTGGACACTGTAGCTTATTCTTTAAATCTCTGATAAATTGCACGTCTTGTATGCACGGTCTGCTTAGAACAGTTAGTAAGGTGTTGAGTTTGCACTATGGAATTAAGACTGTCATTGGTTCGAATCCCATGTTATCATGTTTTTATTTTACTAGTGTGGTTTGTGGCTCTATAATATGAATGCCTATGTCTTTTAACAACAATAGTCAAGTCTTCCAATACACTTTTTAGTGAAACCCAATAGATAGCTTTATTTTCTCTTTGTTTACTAAAATATTGAATGCTTATGTCTTTTAAATTTAGTAGGAAAGTATTCTAATGACTTGCTTATGACACCCCATAGAATATATTATGTTTAGTACCTTGGACACTGTAGTTTATTCACTTAAATCTCTGATAAATTGTTTGTTTGGTTTGCACAGTCTGGTTAGAACAGTTAATAATTTGTAGGGTTTGCGCTATCAAATTAAGACTGTCATTGGTTCGAATCCCATTTTATCATGTTTTTATTTTACTAGTGTGGTTTGTGGCTCTATAATATGAATGCCTATGTTTTTTTAACAACAATAGTTAAGTCTTCTAATAGACTTTTTAGTGTAACCCAATATATAACTTTATTTTCTCTTTGTTTACTAAAATATTGAATGCTTATGTCTTATAAATTTAGTAGGAAAGTATTCTAATGACTTGCTTATGACACCCCATAGAATATATTATGTTTAGTACCTTGGACACTGTAGCTTATTCACTTAAATCTCTGATAAATTGCACATCTGGTATGCACAGTCTGGTTAGCACAGTTAGTAAGGTGTAGGGTTTGCACAATGAAATTAAGACTGTCATTGGTTCGAATCCCATGTTATCATGTTTTTATTTTACTAGTGTGGTTTGTGGCTCTATAATATGAATGCCTATGTCTTTTAACAACAATAGTCAAGTCTTCCAATAGAATTTTTAGTGAAACCCAATAGATAGCTTTATTTTCTCTTTGTTTACTAAAATATTGAATGCTTATGTCTTTTAAATTTAGTAGGAAAGTATTCTAATGACTTGCTTATGACACCCCATAGAATATATTATGTTTAGTACCTTGGACACTGTAGCTTATTCACTTAAATCTCTGATAAATTGCACATCTGGTATGCACAGTCTGGTTAGCACAGTTAGTAAGGTGTAGGGTTTGCACAATGAAATTAAGACTGTCATTGGTTCGAATCCCATGTTATCATGTTTTTATTTTACTAGTGTGGTTTGTGGCTCTATAATATGAATGCCTATGTCTTTTAACAACAATAGTCAAGTCTTCCAATACACTTTTTAGTGAAACCCAATAGATAGCTTTATTTTCTCTTTGTTTACTAAAATATTGAATGCTTATGTCTTTTAAATTTAGTAGGAAAGTATTCTAATGACTTGCTTATGACACCCCATAGAATATATTATGTTTAGTACCTTGGACACTGTAGTTTATTCACTTAAATCTCTGATAAATTGTTTGTTTGGTTTGCACAGTCTGGTTAGAACAGTTAATAATTTGTAGGGTTTGCGCTATCAAATTAAGACTGTCATTGGTTCGAATCCCATTTTATCATGTTTTTATTTTACTAGTGTGGTTTGTGGCTCTATAATATGAATGCCTATGTTTTTTTAACAACAATAGTTAAGTCTTCTAATAGACTTTTTAGTGTAACCCAATATATAACTTTATTTTCTCTTTGTTTACTAAAATATTGAATGCTTATGTCTTATAAATTTAGTAGGAAAGTATTCTAATGACTTGCTTATGACACCCCATAGAATATATTATGTTTAGTACCTTGGACACTGTAGCTTATTCACTTAAATCTCTGATAAATTGCACATCTGGTATGCACAGTCTGGTTAGCACAGTTAGTAAGGTGTAGGGTTTGCACAATGAAATTAAGACTGTCATTGGTTCGAATCCCATGTTATCATGTTTTTATTTTACTAGTGTGGTTTGTGGCTCTATAATATGAATGCCTATGTCTTTTAACAACAATAGTCAAGTCTTCCAATAGAATTTTTAGTGAAACCCAATAGATAGCTTTATTTTCTCTTTGTTTACTAAAATATTGAATGCTTATGTCTTTTAAATTTAGTAGGAAAGTATTCTAATGACTTGCTTATGACACCCCATAGAATATATTATGTTTAGTACCTTGGACACTGTAGCTTATTCACTTAAATCTCTGATAAATTGCACATCTGGTATGCACAGTCTGGTTAGCACAGTTAGTAAGGTGTTGAGTTTGCACTATGAAATTAAGACTGTCATTGGTTCGAATCCCATGTTATCATGTTTTTATTTTATTAGTGTGGTTTGTGGCTCTATAATATGAATGCCTATGTCTTTTAACAACAATAGTCAAGTCTTCCAATACACTTTTTAGTGAAACCCAATAGATAGCTTTATTTTCTCTTTGTTTACTAAAATATTGAATGCTTATGTCTTTTAAATTTAGTAGGAAAGTATTCTAATGACTTGCTTATGACACCCCATAGAATATATTATGTTTAGTACCTTGGACACTGTAGTTTATTCACTTAAATCTCTGATAAATTGTTTGTTTGGTTTGCACAGTCTGGTTAGAACAGTTAATAATTTGTAGGGTTTGCGCTATCAAATTAAGACTGTCATTGGTTCGAATCCCATTTTATCATGTTTTTATTTTACTAGTGTGGTTTGTGGCTCTATAATATGAATGCCTATGTTTTTTTAACAACAATAGTTAAGTCTTCCAATAGACTTTTTAGTGTAACCCAATATATAACTTTATTTTCTCTTTGTTTACTAAAATATTGAATGCTTATGTCTTATAAATTTAGTAGGAAAGTATTCTAATGACTTGCTTATGACACCCCATAGAATATATTATGTTTAGTACCTTGGACACTGTAGCTTATTCACTTAAATCTCTGATAAATTGCACATCTGGTATGCACAGTCTGGTTAGCACAGTTAGTAAGGTGGAGGGTTTGCACAATGAAATTAAGACTGTCATTGGTTCGAATCCCATGTTATCATGTTTTTATTTTACTAGTGTGGTTTGTGGCTCTATAATATGAATGCCTATAGAGCCACAACAATAGTCAAGTCTTCCAATAGACTTTTTAGTGAAACCCAATAGATAGCTTTATTTTCTCTTTGTTTACTAAAATATTGAATGCTTATGTCTTATAAATTTAGTAGGAAAGTATTCTAATGACTTGCTTATGACACCCCATAGAATATATTATGTTTAGTACCTTGGACACTGTAGCTTATTCACTTAAATCTCTGATAAATTGTATGTCTGGTATGTATGGTCTGGTTAGCACAGTTAGTAAGGTGTTGGGTTTCCACTATGAAATTAAGACTGTCATTGGTTCGAATCCCATGTTATCATGTTTTCATTTTACTAGTGTGGTTTGTGGCTCTATAATATGAATGCCTATGTCTTTTAACAACAATAGTCAAGTCTTCCAATGGACTTTTTAGTGAAACCCAATAGATAGCTTTATTTTCTCTTTGTTTACTCAAGGATTGAATGCTTATGTCTTATTAATTTTGTAGGAAAGTATTCTAATGACTTGCTTATGACACCCCATAGAATATATTATGTTTAGTAATTTGGACACTGTAGCTTATTCACTTAAATCTCTGATAAATTGCACGTCTTGTATGCACGGTCTGGTTAGCACAGTTAGTAAGGTGTTGGGTCTGCACTATGAAATTAAGACTGTCATTGGTTCGAATCCCATGTTATCATGTTTTTATTTTACTAGTGTGGTTTGTGGCTCTATAATATGAATGCCTATGTCTTTTAACAACAATAGTCATGTCTTCCAAAAGACTTTTTAGTGAAACCCAATAGATAGCTTTATTTTCTCTTTGTTTACTAAAATATTGAATGCTTATGTCTTTTAAATTTAGTAGGAAAGTATTCTAATGACTTGCTTATGACACCCCATAGAATATATTATGTTTAGTACCTTGGACACTGTAGCTTATTCACTTAAATCTCTGATAAATTGCATTTCTGGTATGCACAGTCTGGTTAGCACAGTTAGTAAGGTGTTGGGTTTCCACTATGAAATTAATACTGTCATTGGTTCGAATCCTATGGTATCATGTTTTTATTTTACTAGTGTGGTTTGTGGTTCTATAATATGAATGCCTATGTCTTTTAACAACAATAGTCAATTCTTCCAATGGACTTTTTAGTGAAACCCAATAGATAGCTTTATTTTCTCTTTGTTTACTAAAATATTGAATGATTATGTCTTTTAAATTTAGTAGGAAAGTATTCTAATGACTTGCTTATGACACCCCATAGAATATATTATGTTTAGTACCTTGGACACTGTAGCTTATTCACTTAAATCTCTGATAAATTATGTGCTTGGTATGCACAGTCTGGTTAGCACAGTTAGTAAGGTGTTGGGTATGCACTATCAAATTAAGTCTGTCATTGGATTGAATCCCATGTTATCATGTTTTTATTTTACTAGTGTGGTTTGTGGCTCTATAATATGAATGCCTATGTCTTTTAACAACAATAGTCAAGTATTCCAATGGACTTTTTAGTGAAACCCAATAGATAGTTTTATTTTCTCTTTGTTTACTAAAATATTGAATGCTTATGTCTTATTAATTTTGTAGGAAAGTATTCTAATGACTTGCTTATGACACCCCATAGAATATATTATGTTTAGTACCTTGGACACTGTAGCTTATTCTTTAAATCTCTGATAAATTGCACGTCTTGTATGCACGGTCTGCTTAGAACAGTTAGTAAGGTGTTGGGTTTGCACTATGAAATTAAGACTGTCATTGGTTCGAATCCCATGTTATCATGTTTTTATTTTACTAGTGTGGTTTGTGGCTCTATAATATGAATGCCTATGTCTTTTAACAACAATAGTCAAGTCTTCCAATACACTTTTTAGTGAAACCCAATAGATAGCTTTATTTTCTCTTTGTTTACTAAAATATTGAATGCTTATGTCTTTTAAATTTAGTAGGAAAGTATTCTAATGACTTGCTTATGACACCCCATAGAATATATTATGTTTAGTACCTTGGACACTGTAGTTTATTCACTTAAATCTCTGATAAATTGTTTGTTTGGTTTGCACAGTCTGGTTAGAACAGTTAATAATTTGTAGGGTTTGCGCTATCAAATTAAGACTGTCATTGGTTCGAATCCCATTTTATCATGTTTTTATTTTACTAGTGTGGTTTGTGGCTCTATAATATGAATGTCTATGTTTTTTAACAACAATAGTTAAGTCTTCCAATAGACTTTTTAGTGTAACCCAATATATAACTTTATTTTCTCTTTGTTTACTAAAATATTGAATGCTTATGTCTTTTAAATTTAGTAGGAAAGTATTCTAATGACTTGCTTATGACACCCCATAGAATATATTATGTTTAGTACCTTGGACACTGTAGCTTATTCACCTAAATCTCTGATAAATTGCACATCTGGTATGCACAGTCTGGTTAGCACAGTTAGTAAGGTGTAGGGTTTGCACAATGAAATTAAGACTGTCATTGGTTCGAATCCCATGTTATCATGTTTTTATTTTACTAGTGTGGTTTGTGGCTCTATAATATGAATACCTATAGAGCCACAACAATAGTCAAGTCTTCCAATAGACTTTTTAGTGAAACCCAATAGATAGCTTTATTTTCTCTTTGTTTACTAAAATATTGAATGCTTATGTCTTATAAATTTAGTAGGAAAGTATTCTAATGACTTGCTTATGACACCCCATAGAATATATTATGTTTAGTACCTTGGACACTGTAGCTTATTCACTTAAATCTCTGATAAATTGCATGTCTGGTATGCACGGTCTGGTTAGCACAGTTAGTAAGGTGTTGGGTTTCCACTATGAAATTAAGACTGTCATTGGTTCGAATCCCATGTTATCATGTTTTCATTTTACTAGTGTGGTTTGTGGCTCTATAATATGAATGCCTATGTCTTTTAACAACAATAGTCAAGTCTTCCAATGGACTTTTTAGTGAAACCCAATAGATAGCTTTATTTTCTCTTTGTTTACTCAAATATTGAATGCTTATGTCTTATTAATTTTGTAGGAAAGTATTCTAATGACTTGCTTATGACACCCCATAGAATATATTATGTTTAGTACCTTGGACACTGTAGCTTATTCACTTAAATCTCTGATAAATTATGTGCCTGGTATGCACAGTCTGGTTAGCACAGTTAGTAAGGTGTTGGGTTTGCACTATCAAATTAAGTCTGTCATTGGATCGAATCCCATGTTATCATGTTTTTATTTTACTAGTGTGGTTTGTGGCTCTATAATATGAATGCCTATGTCTTTTAACAACAATAGTCAAGTATTCCAATGGACTTTTTAGTGAAACCCAATAGATAGTTTTATTTTCTCTTTGTTTACTCAAATATTGAATGCTTATGTCTTATTAATTTTGTAGGAAAGTATTCTAATGACTTGCTTATGACACCCCATAGAATATATTATGTTTAGTAATTTGGACACTGTAGCTTATTCACTTAAATCTCTGATAAATTGCACGTCTTGTATGCACGGTCTGGTTAGCACAGTTAGTAAGGTGTTGGGTTTGCACTATGAAATTAAGACTGTCATTGATTCGAATCCCATGTTATCATGTTTTTATTTTACTAGTGTGGTTTGTGGCTCTATAATATGAATGCCTATGTCTTTTAACAACAATAGTCAAGTCTTCCAATAGACTTTTTAGTGAAACCCAATAGATAGCTTTATTTTCTCTTTGTTTACTAAAATATTGAATGCTTATGTCTTTTAAATTTAGTAGGAAAGTATTCTAATGACTTGCTTATGACACCCCATAGAATATATTATGTTTAGTACCTTGGACACTGTAGCTTATTCACTTAAATCTCTGATAAATTGCATTTCTGGTATGCACAGTCTGGTTAGCACAGTTAGTAAGGTGTTGGGTTTCCACTATGAAATTAATACTGTCATTGGTTCGAATCCTATGGTATCATGTTTTTATTTTACTAGTGTGGTTTGTGGTTCTATAATATGAATGCCTATGTCTTTTAACAACAATAGTCAATTCTTCCAATGGACTTATTAGTGAAACCCAATAGATAGCTTTATTTTCTCTTTGTTTACTAAAATATTGAATGATTATGTCTTTTAAATTTAGTAGGAAAGTATTCTAATGACTTGCTTATGACACCCCATAGAATATATTATGTTTAGTACCTTGGACACTGTAGCTTATTCACTTAAATCTCTGATAAATTATGTGCTTGGTATGCACAGTCTGGTTAGCACAGTTAGTAAGGTGTTGGGTTTGCACTATCAAATTAAGTCTGTCATTGGATTGAATCCCATGTTATCATGTTTTTATTTTACTAGTGTGGTTTGTGGCTCTATAATATGAATGCCTATGTCTTTTAACAACAATAGTCAAGTATTCCAATGGACTTTTTAGTGAAACCCAATAGATAGTTTTATTTTCTCTTTGTTTACTAAAATATTGAATGCTTATGTCTTATTAATTTTGTAGGAAAGTATTCTAATGACTTGCTTATGACACCCCATAGAATATATTATGTTTAGTACCTTGGACACTGTAGCTTATTCTTTAAATCTCTGATAAATTGCACGTCTTGTATGCACGGTCTGCTTAGAACAGTTAGTAAGGTGTTGAGTTTGCACTATGAAATTAAGACTGTCATTGGTTCGAATCCCATGTTATCATGTTTTTATTTTACTAGTGTGGTTTGTGGCTCTATAATATGAATGCCTATGTCTTTTAACAACAATAGTCAAGTCTTCCAATACACTTTTTAGTGAAACCCAATAGTTTTATTTTCTCTTTGTTTACTCAAATATTGAATGCTTATGTCTTATTAATTTTGTAGGAAAGTATTCTAATGACTTGCTTATGACACCCCATAGAATATATTATGTTTAGTAATTTGGACACTGTAGCTTATTCACTTAAATCTCTGATAAATTGCACGTCTTGTATGCACGGTCTGGTTAGCACAGTTAGTAAGGTGTTGGGTTTGCACTATGAAATTAAGACTGTCATTGATTCGAATCCCATGTTATCATGTTTTTATTTTACTAGTGTGGTTTGTGGCTCTATAATATGAATGCCTATGTCTTTTAACAACAATAGTCAAGTCTTCCAATAGACTTTTTAGTGAAACCCAATAGATAGCTTTATTTTCTCTTTGTTTACTAAAATATTGAATGCTTATGTCTTTTAAATTTAGTAGGAAAGTATTCTAATGACTTGCTTATGACACCCCATAGAATA
Source organism: Pseudophryne corroboree (assembly GCF_028390025.1). NCBI lineage: Eukaryota > Metazoa > Chordata > Amphibia > Anura > Myobatrachidae > Pseudophryne > Pseudophryne corroboree. The sequence continues at coordinate 664,042,189 of NC_086449.1, read as the reverse complement.
TATTATGTTTAGTACCTTGGACACTGTAGCTTATTCACTTAAATCTCTGATAAATTGCATTTCTGGTATGCACAGTCTGGTTAGCACAGTTAGTAAGGTGTTGGGTTTCCACTATGAAATTAATACTGTCATTGGTTCGAATCCTATGGTATCATGTTTTTATTTTACTAGTGTGGTTTGTGGTTCTATAATATGAATGCCTATGTCTTTTAACAACAATAGTCAATTCTTCCAATGGACTTTTTAGTGAAACCCAATAGATAGCTTTATTTTCTCTTTGTTTACTAAAATATTGAATGATTATGTCTTTTAAATTTAGTAGGAAAGTATTCTAATGACTTGCTTATGACACCCCATAGAATATATTATGTTTAGTACCTTGGACACTGTAGCTTATTCACTTAAATCTCTGATAAATTATGAGCTTGGTATGCACAGTCTGGTTAGCACAGTTAGTAAGGTGTTGGGTTTGCACTATCAAATTAAGTCTGTCATTGGATTGAATCCCATGTTATCACGTTTTTATTTTACTAGTGTGGTTTGTGGCTCTATAATATGAATGCCTATGTCTTTTAACAACAATAGTCAAGTATTCCAATGGACTTTTTAGTGAAACCCAATAGATAGTTTTATTTTCTCTTTGTTTACTAAAATATTGAATGCTTATGTCTTATTAATTTTGTAGGAAAGTATTCTAATGACTTGCTTATGACACCCCATAGAATATATTATGTTTAGTACCTTGGACACTGTAGCTTATTCTTTAAATCTCTGATAAATTGCACGTCTTGTATGCACGGTCTGCTTAGAACAGTTAGTAAGGTGTTGAGTTTGCACTATGAAATTAAGACTGTCATTGGTTCGAATCCCATGTTATCATGTTTTTATTTTACTAGTGTGGTTTGTGGCTCTATAATATGAATGCCTATGTCTTTTAACAACAATAGTCAAGTCTTCCAATACACTTTTTAGTGAAACCCAATAGATAGCTTTATTTTCTCTTTGTTTACTAAAATATTGAATGCTTATGTCTTTTAAATTTAGTAGGAAAGTATTCTAATGACTTGCTTATGACACCCCATAGAATATATTATGTTTAGTACCTTGGACACTGTAGTTTATTCACTTAAATCTCTGATAAATTGTTTGTTTGGTTTGCACAGTCTGGTTAGAACAGTTAATAATTTGTAGGGTTTGCGCTATCAAATTAAGACTGTCATTGGTTCGAATCCCATTTTATCATGTTTTTATTTTACTAGTGTGGTTTGTGGCTCTATAATATGAATGCCTATGTTTTTTTAACAACAATAGTTAAGTCTTCTAATAGACTTTTTAGTGTAACCCAATATATAACTTTATTTTCTCTTTGTTTACTAAAATATTGAATGCTTATGTCTTATAAATTTAGTAGGAAAGTATTCTAATGACTTGCTTATGACACCCCATAGAATATATTATGTTTAGTACCTTGGACACTGTAGCTTATTCACTTAAATCTCTGATAAATTGCACATCTGGTATGCACAGTCTGGTTAGCACAGTTAGTAAGGTGTAGGGTTTGCACAATGAAATTAAGACTGTCATTGGTTCGAATCCCATGTTATCATGTTTTTATTTTACTAGTGTGGTTTGTGGCTCTATAATATGAATGCCTATGTCTTTTAACAACAATAGTCAAGTCTTCCAATAGAATTTTTAGTGAAACCCAATAGATAGCTTTATTTTCTCTTTGTTTACTAAAATATTGAATGCTTATGTCTTTTAAATTTAGTAGGAAAGTATTCTAATGACTTGCTTATGACACCCCATAGAATATATTATGTTTAGTACCTTGGACACTGTAGCTTATTCACTTAAATCTCTGATAAATTGCACATCTGGTATGCACAGTCTGGTTAGCACAGTTAGTAAGGTGTAGGGTTTGCACAATGAAATTAAGACTGTCATTGTTTCGAATCCCATGTTATCATGTTTTTATTTTACTAGTGTGGTTTGTGGCTCTATAATATGAATGCCTATGTCTTTTAACAACAATAGTCAAGTCTTCCAATACCCTTTTTAGTGAAACCCAATAGATAGCTTTATTTTCTCTTTGTTTACTAAAATATTGAATGCTTATGTCTTTTAAATTTAGTAGGAAAGTATTCTAATGACTTGCTTATGACACCCCATAGAATATATTATGTTTAGTACCTTGGACACTGTAGTTTATTCACTTAAATCTCTGATAAATTGTTTGTTTGGTTTGCACAGTCTGGTTAGAACAGTTAATAATTTGTAGGGTTTGCGCTATCAAATTAAGACTGTCATTGGTTCGAATCCCATTTTATCATGTTTTTATTTTACTAGTGTGGTTTGTGGCTCTATAATATGAATGCCTATGTTTTTTTAACAACAATAGTTAAGTCTTCTAATAGACTTTTTAGTGTAACCCAATATATAACTTTATTTTCTCTTTGTTTACTAAAATATTGAATGCTTATGTCTTATAAATTTAGTAGGAAAGTATTCTAATGACTTGCTTATGACACCCCATAGAATATATTATGTTTAGTACCTTGGACACTGTAGCTTATTCACTTAAATCTCTGATAAATTGCACATCTGGTATGCACAGTCTGGTTAGCACAGTTAGTAAGGTGTAGGGTTTGCACAATGAAATTAAGACTGTCATTGGTTCGAATCCCATGTTATCATGTTTTTATTTTACTAGTGTGGTTTGTGGCTCTATAATATGAATGCCTATGTCTTTTAACAACAATAGTCAAGTCTTCCAATAGAATTTTTAGTGAAACCCAATAGATAGCTTTATTTTCTCTTTGTTTACTAAAATATTGAATGCTTATGTCTTTTAAATTTAGTAGGAAAGTATTCTAATGACTTGCTTATGACACCCCATAGAATATATTATGTTTAGTACCTTGGACACTGTAGCTTATTCACTTAAATCTCTGATAAATTGCACATCTGGTATGCACAGTCTGGTTAGCACAGTTAGTAAGGTGTAGGGTTTGCACAATGAAATTAAGACTGTCATTGGTTCGAATCCCATGTTATCATGTTTTTATTTTACTAGTGTGGTTTGTGGCTCTATAATATGAATGCCTATGTCTTTTAACAACAATAGTCAAGTCTTCCAATACACTTTTTAGTGAAACCCAATAGATAGCTTTATTTTCTCTTTGTTTACTAAAATATTGAATGCTTATGTCTTTTAAATTTAGTAGGAAAGTATTCTAATGACTTGCTTATGACACCCCATAGAATATATTATGTTTAGTACCTTGGACACTGTAGTTTATTCACTTAAATCTCTGATAAATTGTTTGTTTGGTTTGCACAGTCTGGTTAGAACAGTTAATAATTTGTAGGGTTTGCGCTATCAAATTAAGACTGTCATTGGTTCGAATCCCATTTTATCATGTTTTTATTTTACTAGTGTGGTTTGTGGCTCTATAATATGAATGCCTATGTTTTTTTAACAACAATAGTTAAGTCTTCTAATAGACTTTTTAGTGTAACCCAATATATAACTTTATTTTCTCTTTGTTTACTAAAATATTGAATGCTTATGTCTTATAAATTTAGTAGGAAAGTATTCTAATGACTTGCTTATGACACCCCATAGAATATATTATGTTTAGTACCTTGGACACTGTAGCTTATTCACTTAAATCTCTGATAAATTGCACATCTGGTATGCACAGTCTGGTTAGCACAGTTAGTAAGGTGTAGGGTTTGCACAATGAAATTAAGACTGTCATTGGTTCGAATCCCATGTTATCATGTTTTTATTTTACTAGTGTGGTTTGTGGCTCTATAATATGAATGCCTATGTCTTTTAACAACAATAGTCAAGTCTTCCAATAGAATTTTTAGTGAAACCCAATAGATAGCTTTATTTTCTCTTTGTTTACTAAAATATTGAATGCTTATGTCTTTTAAATTTAGTAGGAAAGTATTCTAATGACTTGCTTATGACACCCCATAGAATATATTATGTTTAGTACCTTGGACACTGTAGCTTATTCACTTAAATCTCTGATAAATTGCACATCTGGTATGCACAGTCTGGTTAGCACAGTTAGTAAGGTGTAGGGTTTGCACAATGAAATTAAGACTGTCATTGGTTCGAATCCCATGTTATCATGTTTTTATTTTACTAGTGTGGTTTGTGGCTCTATAATATGAATGCCTATGTCTTTTAACAACAATAGTCAAGTCTTCCAATACACTTTTTAGTGAAACCCAATAGATAGCTTTATTTTCTCTTTGTTTACTAAAATATTGAATGCTTATGTCTTTTAAATTTAGTAGGAAAGTATTCTAATGACTTGCTTATGACACCCCATAGAATATATTATGTTTAGTACCTTGGACACTGTAGTTTATTCACTTAAATCTCTGATAAATTGTTTGTTTGGTTTGCACAGTCTGGTTAGAACAGTTAATAATTTGTAGGGTTTGCGCTATCAAATTAAGACTGTCATTGGTTCGAATCCCATTTTATCATGTTTTTATTTTACTAGTGTGGTTTGTGGCTCTATAATATGAATGCCTATGTTTTTTTAACAACAATAGTTAAGTCTTCCAATAGACTTTTTAGTGTAACCCAATATATAACTTTATTTTCTCTTTGTTTACTAAAATATTGAATGCTTATGTCTTATAAATTTAGTAGGAAAGTATTCTAATGACTTGCTTATGACACCCCATAGAATATATTATGTTTAGTACCTTGGACACTGTAGCTTATTCACTTAAATCTCTGATAAATTGCACATCTGGTATGCACAGTCTGGTTAGCACAGTTAGTAAGGTGTAGGGTTTGCACAATGAAATTAAGACTGTCATTGGTTCGAATCCCATGTTATCATGTTTTTATTTTACTAGTGTGGTTTGTGGCTCTATAATATGAATGCCTATGTCTTTTAACAACAATAGTCAAGTCTTCCAATAGACTTTTTAGTGAAACCCAATAGATAGCTTTATTTTCTCTTTGTTTACTAAAATATTGAATGCTTATGTCTTTTAAATTTAGTAGGAAAGTATTCTAATGACTTGCTTATGACACCCCATAGAATATATTATGTTTAGTACCTTGGACACTGTAGCTTATTCACTTAAATCTCTGATAAATTGCATTTCTGGTATGCACAGTCTGGTTAGCACAGTTAGTAAGGTGTTGGGTTTCCACTATGAAATTAATATTGTCATTGGTTCGAATCCTATGGTATCATGTTTTTATTTTACTAGTGTGGTTTGTGGTTCTATAATATGAATGCCTATGTCTTTTAACAACAATAGTCAATTCTTCCAATGGACTTTTTAGTGAAACCCAATAGATAGCTTTATTTTCTCTTTGTTTACTAAAATATTGAATGATTATGTCTTTTAAATTTAGTAGGAAAGTATTCTAATGACTTGCTTATGACACCCCATAGAATATATTATGTTTAGTACCTTGGACACTGTAGCTTATTCACTTAAATCTCTGATAAATTATGTGCTTGGTATGCACAGTCTGGTTAGCACAGTTAGTAAGGTGTTGGGTTTGCACTATCAAATTAAGTCTGTCATTGGATTGAATCCCATGTTATCATGTTTTTATTTTACTAGTGTGGTTTGTGGCTCTATAATATGAATGCCTATGTCTTTTAACAACAATAGTCAAGTATTCCAATGGACTTTTTAGTGAAACCCAATAGATAGTTTTATTTTCTCTTTGTTTACTAAAATATGGAATGCTTATGTCTTATTAATTTTGTAGGAAAGTATTCTAATGACTTGCTTATGACACCCCATAGAATATATTATGTTTAGTACCTTGGACACTGTAGCTTATTCTTTAAATCTCTGATAAATTGCACGTCTTGTATGCACGGTCTGCTTAGAACAGTTAGTAAGGTGTTGGGTTTGCACTATGAAATTAAGACTGTCATTGGTTCGAATCCCATGTTATCATGTTTTTATTTTACTAGTGTGGTTTGTGGCTCTATAATATGAATGCCTATGTCTTTTAACAACAATAGTCAAGTCTTCCAATACACTTTTTAGTGAAACCCAATAGATAGCTTTATTTTCTCTTTGTTTACTAAAATATTGAATGCTTATGTCTTTTAAATTTAGTAGGAAAGTATTCTAATGACTTGCTTATGACACCCCATAGAATATATTATGTTTAGTACCTTGGACACTGTAGTTTATTCACTTAAATCTCTGATAAATTGTTTGTTTGGTTTGCACAGTCTGGTTAGAACAGTTAATAATTTGTAGGGTTTGCGCTATCAAATTAAGACTGTCATTGGTTCGAATCCCATTTTATCATGTTTTTATTTTACTAGTGTGGTTTGTGGCTCTATAATATGAATGTCTATGTTTTTTTAACAACAATAGTTAAGTCTTCCAATAGACTTTTTAGTGTAACCCAATATATAACTTTATTTTCTCTTTGTTTACTAAAATATTGAATGCTTATGTCTTATAAATTTAGTAGGAAAGTATTCTAATGACTTGCTTATGACACCCCATAGAATATATTATGTTTAGTACCTTGGACACTGTAGCTTATTCACTTAAATCTCTGATAAATTGCACATCTGGTATGCACAGTCTGGTTAGCACAGTTAGTAAGGTGTAGGGTTTGCACAATGAAATTAAGACTGTCATTGGTTCGAATCCCATGTTATCATGTTTTTATTTTACTAGTGTGGTTTGTGGCTCTATAATATGAATACCTATAGAGCCACAACAATAGTCAAGTCTTCCAATAGACTTTTTAGTGAAACCCAATAGATAGCTTTATTTTCTCTTTGTTTACTAAAATATTGAATGCTTATGTCTTATAAATTTAGTAGGAAAGTATTCTAATGACTTGCTTATGACACCCCATAGAATATATTATGTTTAGTACCTTGGACACTGTAGCTTATTCACTTAAATCTCTGATAAATTGCATGTCTGGTATGCACGGTCTGGTTAGCACAGTTAGTAAGGTGTTGGGTTTCCACTATGAAATTAAGACTGTCATTGGTTCGAATCCTATGTTATCATGTTTTCATTTTACTAGTGTGGTTTGTGGCTCTATAATATGAATGCCTATGTCTTTTAACAAACAATAGTCACGTCTTCCAATGGACTTTTTAGTGAAACCCAATAGATAGCTTTATTTTCTCTTTGTTTACTCAAATATTGAATGCTTATGTCTTATTAATTTTGTAGGAAAGTATTCTAATGACTTGCTTATGACACCCCATAGAATATATTATGTTTAGTACCTTGGACACTGTAGCTTATTCACTTAAATCTCTGATAAATTATGTGCCTGGTATGCACAGTCTGGTTAGCACAGTTAGTAAGGTGTTGGGTTTGCACTATCAAATTAAGTCTGTCATTGGATCGAATCCCATGTTATCATGTTTTTATTTTACTAGTGTTGTTTGTAGCTCTATAATATGAATGCCTATGTCTTTTAACAACAATAGTCAAGTATTCCAATGGACTTTTTAGTGAAACCCAATAGATAGTTTTATTTTCTCTTTGTTTACTCAAATATTGAATGCTTATGTCTTATTAATTTTGTAGGAAAGTATTCTAATGACTTGCTTATGACACCCCATAGAATATATTATGTTTAGTAATTTGGACACTGTAGCTTATTCACTTAAATCTCTGATAAATTGCACGTCTTGTATGCACGGTCTGGTTAGCACAGTTAGTAAGGTGTTGGGTTTGCACTATGAAATTAAGACTGTCATTGGTTCGAATCCCATGTTATCATGTTTTTATTTTACTAGTGTGGTTTGTGGCTCTATAATATGAATGCCTATGTCTTTTAACAACAATAGTCAAGTCTTCCAATAGACTTTTTAGTGAAACCCAATAGATAGCTTTATTTTCTCTTTGTTTACTAAAATATTGAATGCTTATGTCTTTTAAATTTAGTAGGAAAGTATTCTAATGACTTGCTTATGACACCCCATAGAATATATTATGTTTAGTACCTTGGACACTGTAGCTTATTCACTTAAATCTCTGATAAATTGCATTTCTGGTATGCACAGTCTGGTTAGCACAGTTAGTAAGGTGTTGGGTTTCCACTATGAAATTAATACTGTCATTGGTTCGAATCCTATGGTATCATGTTTTTATTTTACTAGTGTGGTTTGTGGTTCTATAATATGAATGCCTATGTCTTTTAACAACAATAGTCAATTCTTCCAATGGACTTTTTAGTGAAACCCAATAGATAGCTTTATTTTCTCTTTGTTTACTAAAATATTGAATGATTATGTCTTTTAAATTTAGTAGGAAAGTATTCTAATGACTTGCTTATGACACCCCATAGAATATATTATGTTTAGTACCTTGGACACTGTAGCTTATTCACTTAAATCTCTGATAAATTATGTGCTTGGTATGCACTGTCTGGTTTGCACAGTTAGTAAGGTGTTGGGTTTGCACTATCAAATTAAGTCTGTCATTGGATTGAATCCCATGTTATCATGTTTTTATTTTACTAGTGTGGTTTGTGGCTCTATAATATGAATGCCTATGTCTTTTAACAACAATAGTCAAGTATTCCAATGGACTTTTTAGTGAAACCCAATAGATAGTTTTATTTTCTCTTTGTTTACTAAAATATTGAATGCTTATGTCTTATTAATTTTGTAGGAAAGTATTCTAATGACTTGCTTATGACACCCCATAGAATATATTATGTTTAGTACCTTGGACACTGTAGCTTATTCTTTAAATCTCTGATAAATTGCACGTCTTGTATGCACGGTCTGCTTAGAACAGTTAGTAAGGTGTTGGGTTTGCACTATGAAATTAAGACTGTCATTGGTTCGAATCCCATGTTATCATGTTTTTATTTTACTAGTGTGGTTTGTGGCTCTATAATATGAATGCCTATGTCTTTTAACAACAATAGTCAAGTCTTCCAATACACTTTTTAGTGAAACCCAATAGATAGCTTTATTTTCTCTTTGTTTACTAAAATATTGAATGCTTATGTCTTTTAAATTTAGTAGGAAAGTATTCTAATGACTTGCTTATGACACCCCATAGAATATATTATGTTTAGTACCTTGGACACTGTAGTTTATTCACTTAAATCTCTGATAAATTGTTTGTTTGGTTTGCACAGTCTGGTTAGAACAGTTAATAATTTGTAGGGTTTGCGCTATCAAATTAAGACTGTCATTGGTTCGAATCCCATTTTATCATGTTTTTATTTTACTAGTGTGGTTTGTGGCTCTATAATATGAATGTCTATGTTTTTTTAACAACAATAGTTAAGTCTTCCAATAGACTTTTTAGTGTAACCCAATATATAACTTTATTTTCTCTTTGTTTACTAAAATATTGAATGCTTATGTCTTATAAATTTAGTAGGAAAGTATTCTAATGACTTGCTTATGACACCCCATAGAATATATTATGTTTAGTACCTTGGACACTGTAGCTTATTCACTTAAATCTCTGATAAATTGCACATCTGGTATGCACAGTCTGGTTAGCACAGTTAGTAAGGTGTAGGGTTTGCACAATGAAATTAAGACTGTCATTGGTTCGAATCCCATGTTATCATGTTTTTATTTTACTAGTGTGGTTTGTGGCTCTATAATATGAATACCTATAGAGCCACAACAATAGTCAAGTCTTCCAATAGACTTTTTAGTGAAACCCAATAGATAGCTTTATTTTCTCTTTGTTTACTAAAATATTGAATGCTTATGTCTTATAAATTTAGTAGGAAAGTATTCTAATGACTTGCTTATGACACCCCATAGAATATATTATGTTTAGTACCTTGGACACTGTAGCTTATTCACTTAAATCTCTGATAAATTGCATGTCTGGTATGCACGGTCTGGTTAGCACAGTTAGTAAGGTGTTGGGTTTCCACTATGAAATTAAAACTGTCATTGGTTCGAATCCCATGTTATCATGTTTTCATTTTACTAGTGTGGTTTGTGGCTCTATAATATGAATGCCTATGTCTTTTAACAAACAATAGTCAAGTCTTCCAATGGACTTTTTAGTGAAACCCAATAGATAGCTTTATTTTCTCTTTGTTTACTCAAATATTGAATGCTTATGTCTTATTAATTTTGTAGGAAAGTATTCTAATGACTTGCTTATGACACCCCATAGAATATATTATGTTTAGTACCTTGGACACTGTAGCTTATTCACTTAAATCTCTGATAAATTATGTGCCTGGTATGCACAGTCTGGTTAGCACAGTTAGTAAGGTGTTGGGTTTGCACTATCAAATTAAGTCTGTCATTGGATCGAATCCCATGTTATCATGTTTTTATTTTACTAGTGTGGTTTGTGGCTCTATAATATGAATGCCTATGTCTTTTAACAACAATAGTCAAGTATTCCAATGGACTTTTTAGTGAAACCCAATAGATAGTTTTATTTTCTCTTTGTTTACTCAAATATTGAATGCTTATGTCTTATTAATTTTGTAGGAAAGTATTCTAATGACTTGCTTATGACACCCTATAGAATATATTATGTTTAGTAATTTGGACACTGTAGCTTATTCACTTAAATCTCTGATAAATTGCACGTCTTGTATGCACGGTCTGGTTAGCACAGTTAGTAAGGTGTTGGGTTTGCACTATGAAATTAAGACTGTCATTGGTTCGAATCCCATGTTATCATGTTTTTATTTTACTAGTGTGGTTTGTGGCTCTATAATATGAATGCCTATGTCTTTTAACAACAATAGTCAAGTCTTCCAATAGACTTTTTAGTGAAACCCAATAGATAGCTTTATTTTCTCTTTGTTTACTAAAATATTGAATGCTTATGTCTTTTAAATTTAGTAGGAAAGTATTCTAATGACTTGCTTATGACACCCCAGAGAATATATTATGTTTAGTACCTTGGACACTGTAGCTTATTCACTTAAATCTCTGATAAATTGCATTTCTGGTATGCACAGTCTGGTTAGCACAGTTAGTAAGGTGTTGGGTTTCCACTATGAAATTAATACTGTCATTGGTTCGAATCCTATGGTATCATGTTTTTATTTTACTAGTGTGGTTTGTGGTTCTATAATATGAATGCCTATGTCTTTTAACAACAATAGTCAATTCTTCCAATGGACTTTTTAGTGAAACCCAATAGATAGCTTTATTTTCTCTTTGTTTTCTAAAATATTGAATGATTATGTCTTTTAAATTTAGTAGGAAAGTATTCTAATGACTTGCTTATGACACCCCATAGAATATATTATGTTTAGTACCTTGGACACTGTAGCTTATTCACTTAAATCTCTGATAAATTATGTGCTTGGTATGCACTGTCTGGTTTGCACAATTAGTAAGGTGTTGGGTTTGCACTATCAAATTAAGTCTGTCATTGGATTGAATCCCATGTTATCATGTTTTTATTTTACTAGTGTGGTTTGTGGCTCTATAATATGAATGCCTATGTCTTTTAACAACAATAGTCAAGTATTCCAATGGACTTTTTAGTGAAACCCAATAGGTAGTTTTATTTTCTCTTTGTTTACTAAAATATTGAATGCTTATGTCTTATTAATTTTGTAGGAAAGTATTTTAATGACTTGCTTATGACACCCCATAGAATATATTATGTTTAGTACCTTGGACACTGTAGCTTATTCTTTAAATCTCTGATAAATTGCACGTCTTGTATGCACGGTCTGCTTAGAACAGTTAGTAAGGTGTTGGGTTTGCACTATGAAATTAAGACTGTCATTGGTTCGAATCCCATGTTATCATGTTTTTATTTTACTAGTGTGGTTTGTGGCTCTATAATATGAATGCCTATGTCTTTTAACAACAATAGTCAAGTCTTCCAATACACTTTTTAGTGAAACCCAATAGATAGCTTTATTTTCTCTTTGTTTACTAAAATATTGAATGCTTATGTCTTTTAAATTTAGTAGGAAAGTATTCTAATGACTTGCTTATGACACCCCATAGAATATATTATGTTTAGTACCTTGGACACTGTAGTTTATTCACTTAAATCTCTGATAAATTGTTTGTTTGGTTTGCACAGTCTGGTTAGAACAGTTAATAATTTGTAGGGTTTGCGCTATCAAATTAAGACTGTCATTGGTTCGAATCCCATTTTATCATGTTTTTATTTTACTAGTGTGGTTTGTGGCTCTATAATATGAATGCCTATGTTTTTTTAACAACAATAGTTAAGTCTTCCAATAGACTTTTTAGTGTAACCCAATATATAACTTTATTTTCTCTTTGTTTACTAAAATATTGAATGCTTATGTCTTATAAATTTAGTAGGAAAGTATTCTAATGACTTGCTTATGACACCCCATAGAATATATTATGTTTAGTACCTTGGACACTGTAGCTTATTCACTTAAATCTCTGATAAATTGCACATCTGGTATGCACAGTCTGGTTAGCACAGTTAGTAAGGTGTAGGGTTTGCACAATGAAATTAAGACTGTCATTGGTTCGAATCCCATGTTATCATGTTTTTATTTTACTAGTGTGGTTTGTGGCTCTATAATATGAATGCCTATGTCTTTTAACAACAATAGTCAAGTCTTCCAATAGACTTTTTAGTGAAACCCAATAGATAGCTTTATTTTCTCTTTGTTTACTAAAATATTGAATGCTTATGTCTTATAAATTTAGTAGGAAAGTATTCTAATGACTTGCTTATGACACCCCATAGAATATATTATGTTTAGTACCTTGGACACTGTAGCTTATTCACTTAAATCTCTGATAAATTGCATGTCTGGTATGCACGGTCTGGTTAGCACAGTTAGTAAGGTATTGGGTTTCCACTTTGAAATTAAGACTGTCATTGGTTCGAATCCCATGTTATCATGTTTTTATTTTACTAGTGTGGTTTGTGGCTCTATAATATGAATGCCTATGTCTTTTAACAACAATAGTCAAGTATTCCAATGGACTTTTTAGTGAAACCCAATAGATAGTTTTATTTTCTCTTTGTTTACTAAAATATTGAATGCTTATGTCTTATTAATTTTGTAGGAAAGTATTCTAATGACTTGCTTATGACACCCCATAGAATATATTATGTTTAGTACCTTAGACACTGTAGCTTATTCTTTAAATCTCTGATAAATTGCACGTCTTGTATGCACGGTCTGCTTAGAACAGTTAGTAAGGTGTTGGGTTTGCACTATGAAATTAAGACTGTCATTGGTTCGAATCCCGTGTTATCATGTTTTTATTTTACTAGTGTGGTTTGTGGCTCTATAATATAAATGCCTATGTCTTTTAACAACAATAGTCAAGTCTTCCAATACACTTTTTAGTGAAACCCAATAGATAGCTTTATTTTCTCTTTGTTTACTAAAATATTGAATGCTTATGTCTTTTAAATTTAGTAGGAAAGTATTCTAATGACTTGCTTATGACACCCCATAGAATATATTATGTTTAGTACCTTGGACACTGTAGTTTATTCACTTAAATCTCTGATAAATTGTTTGTTTGGTTTGCACAGTCTGGTTAGAACAGTTAATAATTTGTAGGGTTTGCGCTATCAAATTAAGACTGTCATTGGTTCGAATCCCATTTTATCATGTTTTTATTTTACTAGTGTGGTTTGTGGCTCTATAATATGAATGTCTATGTTTTTTTAACAACAATAGTTAAGTCTTCCAATAGACTTTTTAGTGTAACCCAATATATAACTTTATTTTCTCTTTGTTTACTAAAATATTGAATGCTTATGTCTTATAAATTTAGTAGGAAAGTATTCTAATGACTTGCTTATGACACCCCATAGAATATATTATGTTTAGTACCTTGGACACTGTAGCTTATTCACTTAAATCTCTGATAAATTGCACATCTGGTATGCACAGTCTGGTTAGCACAGTTAGTAAGGTGTAGGGTTTGCACAATGAAATTAAGACTGTCATTGGTTCGAATCCCATGTTATCATGTTTTTATTTTACTAGTGTGGTTTGTGGCTCTATAATATGAATACCTATAGAGCCACAACAATAGTCAAGTCTTCCAATAGACTTTTTAGTGAAACCCAATAGATAGCTTTATTTTCTCTTTGTTTACTAAAATATTGAATGCTTATGTCTTATAAATTTAGTAGGAAAGTATTCTAATGACTTGCTTATGACACCCCATAGAATATATTATGTTTAGTACCTTGGACACTGTAGCTTATTCACTTAAATCTCTGATAAATTGCATGTCTGGTATGCACGGTCTGGTTAGCACAGTTAGTAAGGTGTTGGGTTTCCACTATGAAATTAAAACTGTCATTGGTTCGAATCCCATGTTATCATGTTTTCATTTTACTAGTGTGGTTTGTGGCTCTATAATATGAATGCCTATGTCTTTTAACAAACAATAGTCAAGTCTTCCAATGGACTTTTTAGTGAAACCCAATAGATAGCTTTATTTTCTCTTTGTTTACTCAAATATTGAATGCTTATGTCTTATTAATTTTGTAGGAAAGTATTCTAATGACTTGCTTATGACACCCCATAGAATATATTATGTTTAGTACCTTGGACACTGTAGCTTATTCACTTAAATCTCTGATAAATTATGTGCCTGGTATGCACAGTCTGGTTAGCACAGTTAGTAAGGTGTTGGGTTTGCACTATCAAATTAAGTCTGTCATTGGATCGAATCCCATGTTATCATGTTTTTATTTTACTAGTGTGGTTTGTGGCTCTATAATATGAATGCCTGTCTTTTAACAACAATAGTCAAGTATTCCAATGGACTTTTTAGTGAAACCCAATAGATAGTTTTATTTTCTCTTTGTTTACTCAAATATTGAATGCTTATGTCTTATTAATTTTGTAGGAAAGTATTCTAATGACTTGCTTATGACACCCCATAGAATATATTATGTTTAGTAATTTGGACACTGTAGCTTATTCACTTAAATCTCTGATAAATTGCACATCTTGTATGCACGGTCTGGTTAGCACAGTTAGTAAGGTGTTGGGTTTGCACTATGAAATTAAGACTGTCATTGGTTCGAATCCCATGTTATCATGTTTTTATTTTACTAGTGTGGTTTGTGGCTCTATAATATGAATGCCTATGTCTTTTAACAACAATAGTCAAGTCTTCCAATAGACTTTTTAGTGAAACCCAATAGATAGCTTTATTTTCTCTTTGTTTACTAAAATATTGAATGCTTATGTCTTTTAAATTTAGTAGGAAAGTATTCTAATGACTTGCTTATGACACCCCAGAGAATATATTATGTTTAGTACCTTGGACACTGTAGCTTATTCACTTAAATCTCTGATAAATTGCATTTCTGGTATGCACAGTCTGGTTAGCACAGTTAGTAAGGTGTTGGGTTTCCACTATGAAATTAATACTGTCATTGGTTCGAATCCTATGGTATCATGTTTTTATTTTACTAGTGTGGTTTGTGGTTCTATAATATGAATGCCTATGTCTTTTAACAACAATAGTCAATTTTTCCAATGGACTTTTTAGTGAAACCCAATAGATAGCTTTATTTTCTCTTTGTTTTCTAAAATATTGAATGATTATGTCTTTTAAATTTAGTAGGAAAGTATTCTAATGACTTGCTTATGACACCCCATAGAATATATTATGTTTAGTACCTTGGACACTGTAGCTTATTCACTTAAATCTCTGATAAATTATGTGCTTGGTATGCACTGTCTGGTTTGCACAATTAGTAAGGTGTTGGGTTTGCACTATCAAATTAAGTCTGTCATTGGATTGAATCCCATGTTATCATGTTTTTATTTTACTAGTGTGGTTTGTGGCTCTATAATATGAATGCCTATGTCTTTTAACAACAATAGTCAAGTATTCCAATGGACTTTTTAGTGAAACCCAATAGATAGTTTTATTTTCTCTTTGTTTACTAAAATATTGAATGCTTATGTCTTATTAATTTTGTAGGAAAGTATTTTAATGACTTGCTTATGACACCCCATAGAATATATTATGTTTAGTACCTTGGACACTGTAGCTTATTCTTTAAATCTCTGATAAATTGCACGTCTTGTATGCACAGTCTGCTTAGAACAGTTAGTAAGGTGTTGGGTTTGCACTATGAAATTAAGACTGTCATTGGTTCGAATCCCATGTTATCATGTTTTTATTTTACTAGTGTGGTTTGTGGCTCTATAATATGAATGCCTATGTCTTTTAACAACAATAGTCAAGTCTTCCAATACACTTTTTAGTGAAACCCAATAGATAGCTTTATTTTCTCTTTGTTTACTAAAATATTGAATGCTTATGTCTTTTAAATTTAGTAGGAAAGTATTCTAATGACTTGCTTATGACACCCCATAGAATATATTATGTTTAGTACCTTGGACACTGTAGTTTATTCACTTAAATCTCTGATAAATTGTTTGTTTGGTTTGCACAGTCTGGTTAGAACAGTTAATAATTTGTAGGGTTTGCGCTATCAAATTAAGACTGTCATTGGTTCGAATCCCATTTTATCATGTTTTTATTTTACTAGTGTGGTTTGTGGCTCTATAATATGAATGCCTATGTTTTTTTAACAACAATAGTTAAGTCTTCCAATAGACTTTTTAGTGTAACCCAATATATAACTTTATTTTCTCTTTGTTTACTAAAATATTGAATGCTTATGTCTTATAAATTTAGTAGGAAAGTATTCTAATGACTTGCTTATGACACCCCATAGAATATATTATGTTTAGTACCTTGGACACTGTAGCTTATTCACTTAAATCTCTGATAAATTGCACATCTGGTATGCACAGTCTGGTTAGCACAGTTAGTAAGGTGTAGGGTTTGCACAATGAAATTAAGACTGTCATTGGTTCGAATCCCATGTTATCATGTTTTTATTTTACTAGTGTGGTTTGTGGCTCTATAATATGAATGCCTATGTCTTTTAACAACAATAGTCAAGTCTTCCAATAGACTTTTTAGTGAAACCCAATAGATAGCTTTATTTTCTCTTTGTTTACTAAAATATTGAATGCTTATGTCTTATAAATTTAGTAGGAAAGTATTCTAATGACTTGCTTATGACACCCCATAGAATATATTATGTTTAGTACCTTGGACACTGTAGCTTATTCACTTAAATCTCTGATAAATTGCATGTCTGGTATGCACGGTCTGGTTAGCACAGTTAGTAAGGTGTTGGGTTTCCACTATGAAATTAAGACTGTCATTGGTTCGAATCCCATGTTATCATGTTTTTATTTTACTAGTGTGGTCTGTGGCTCTATAATATGAATGCCTATGTCTTTTAACAACAATAGTCAAGTCTTCCAATGGACTTTTTAGTGAAACCCAATAGATAGCTTTATTTTCTCTTTGTTTACTAAAATATTGAATGCTTATGTCTTATTAATTTTGTAGGAAAGTATTCTAATGACTTGCTTATGACACCCCATAGAATATATTATGTTTAGTACCTTGGACACTGTAGCTTATTCACTTAAATCTCTGATAAATTATGTGCCTGGTATGCACAGTCTGGTTAGCACAGTTAGTAAGGTGTTGGGTTTGCACTATCAAATTAAGGCTGTCATTGGATTGAATCCCATGTTATCATGTTTTTATTTTACTAGTGTGGTTTGTGGCTCTATAATATGAATGCCTCTGTCTTTTAACAACAATAGTCAAGTCTTCCAATGGACTTTTTAGTGAAACCCAATAGATAGCTTTATTTTCTCTTTGTTTACTCAAATATTGAATGCTTATGTCTTATTAATTTTGTAGGAAAGTATTCTAATGACTTGCTTATGACACCCCATAGAATATATTATGTTTAGTACCTTGGACACTGTAGCTTATTCACTTAAATCT
Source organism: Pseudophryne corroboree (assembly GCF_028390025.1). Taxonomy (NCBI): domain Eukaryota; kingdom Metazoa; phylum Chordata; class Amphibia; order Anura; family Myobatrachidae; genus Pseudophryne; species Pseudophryne corroboree. The sequence goes on along the minus strand of NC_086449.1, from coordinate 664,024,358 downwards.
CTGATAAATTGCATGTCTGGTATGCACAGTCTGGTTAGCACAGTTAGTAAGGTGTTGGGTTTCCACTATGAAATTAATACTGTCATTGGTTTGAATCCTATGGTATCATGTTTTTATTTTACTAGTGTGGTTTGTGGCTCTATAATATGAATGCCTATGTCTTCTAACAACAATAGTCAATTCTTCCAATGGACTTTTTAGTGAAACCCAATAGATAGCTTTATTTTCTCTTTGTTTACTAAAATATTGAATGATTATGTCTTTTAAATTTAGTAGGAAAGTATTCTAATGACTTGCTTATGACACCCCATAGAATATATTATGTTTAGTACCTTGGACACTGTAGCTTATTCACTTAAATCTCTGATAAATTATGTGCTTGGTATGCACAGTCTGGTTAGCACAGTTAGTAAGGTGTTGGGTTTGCACTATCAAATTAAGTCTGTCATTGGATTGAATCCCATGTTATCATGTTTTTATTTTACTAGTGTGGTTTGTGGCTCTATAATATGAATGCCTATGTCTTTTAACAACAATAGTCAAGTATTCCAATGGACTTTTTAGTGAAACCCAATAGATAGTTTTATTTTCTCTTTGTTTACTAAAATATTGAATTCTTATGTCTTATTAATTTTGTAGGAAAGAATTCTAATGAATTGCTTATGACACCCCATAGAATATATTATGTTTAGTACCTTGGACACTGTAGCTTATTCACTTAAATCTCTGATAAATTGCACGTCTTGTATGCATGGTCTGCTTAGAACAGTTAGTAAGGTGTTGGGTTTGCACTATGAAATTAAGACTGTCATTGGTTCGAATCCCATGTTATCATGTTTTTATTTTACTAGTGTGGTTTGTGGCTCTATAATATGAATGCCTATGTCTTTTAACAACAATAGTCAAGTCTTCCAATGGACTTTTTAGTGAAACCCAATAGATAGCTTTATTTTCTCTTTGTTTACTCAAATATTGAATGCTTATGTCTTATTAATTTTGTAGGAAAGTATTCTAATGACTTGCTTATGACACCCCATAGAATATATTATGTTTAGTACCTTGGACACTGTAGCTTATTCACTTAAATCTCTGAAAAATTATGTGCCTGGTATGCACAGTCTGGTTAGCACAGTTAGTAAGGTGTTGGGTTTGCACTATCAAATTAAGTCTGTCATTGGATCGAATCCCATGTTATCATGTTTTTATTTTACTAGTGTGGTTTGTGGCTCTATAATATGAATGCCTATGTCTTTTAACAACAATAGTCAAGTATTCCAATGGACTTTTTAGTGAAACCCAATAGATAGTTTTATTTTCTCTTTGTTTACTCAAATATTGAATGCTTATGTCTTATTAATTTTGTAGGAAAGTATTCTAATGACTTGCTTATGACACCCCATAGAATATATTATGTTTAGTAATTTGGACACTGTAGCTTATTCACTTAAATCTCTGATAAATTGGACGTCTTGTATGCACGGTCTGGTTAGCACAGTTAGTAAGGTGTTGGGTTTGCACTATGAAATTAAGACTGTCATTTGTTCGAATCCCATGTTATCATGTTTTTATTTTACTAGTGTGGTTTGTGGCTCTATAATATGAATGCCTATGTCTTTTAACAACAATAGTCAAGTCTTCCAATAGACTTTTTAGTGAAACCCAATAGATAGCTTTATTTTCTCTTTGTTTACTAAAATATTGAATGCTTATGTCTTTTAAATTTAGTAGGAAAGTATTCTAATGACTTGCTTATGACACCCCATAGAATATATTATGTTTAGTACCTTGGACACTGTAGCTTATTCACTTAAATCTCTGAAAAATTGCATTTCTGGTATGCACGGTCTGGTTAGCACAGTTAGTAAGGTGTTGGGTTTCCACTATGAAATTAATACTGTCATTGGTTCGAATCCTATGATATCATGTTTTTATTTTACTAGTGTGGTTTGTGGTTCTATAATATGAATGCCTATGTCTTTTAACAACAATAGTCAATTCTTCCAATGGACTTTTTAGTGAAACCCAATAGATAGCTTTATTTTCTCTTTGTTTACTAAAATATTGAATGATTATGTCTTTTAAATTTAGTAGGAAAGTATTCTAATGACTTGCTTATGACACCCCATAGAATATATTATGTTTAGTACCTTGGACACTGTAGCTTATTCACTTAAATCTCTGATAAATTATGTGCTTGGTATACACAGTCTGGTTAGCACAGTTAGTAAGGTGTTGGGTTTGCACTATCAAATTAATTCTGTCATTGGATTGAATCCCATGTTATCATGTTTTTATTTTACTAGTGTGGTTTGTGGCTCTATAATATGAATGCCTATGTCTTTTAACAACAATAGTCAAGTATTCCAATGGACTTTTTAGTGAAACCCAATAGATAGTTTTATTTTCTCTTTGTTTACTAAAATATTGAATGCTTATGTCTTATTAATTTTGTAGGAAAGTATTCTAATGACTTGCTTATGACACCCCATAGAATATATTATGTTTAGTACCTTAGACACTGTAGCTTATTCTTTAAATCTCTGATAAATTGCACGTCTTGTATGCACGGTCTGCTTAGAACAGTTAGTAAGGTGTTGGGTTTGCACTATGAAATTAAGACTGTCATTGGTTCGAATCCCATGTTATCATGTTTTTATTTTACTAGTGTGGTTTGTGGCTCTATAATATAAATGCCTATGTCTTTTAACAACAATAGTCAAGTCTTCCAATACACTTTTTAGTGAAACCCAATAGATAGCTTTATTTTCTCTTTGTTTACTAAAATATTGAATGCTTATGTCTTTTAAATTTAGTAGGAAAGTATTCTAATGACTTGCTTATGACACCCCATAGAATATATTATGTTTAGTACCTTGGACACTGTAGTTTATTCACTTAAATCTCTGATAAATTGTTTGTTTGGTTTGCACAGTCTGGTTAGAACAGTTAATAATTTGTAGGGTTTGCGCTATCAAATTAAGACTGTCATTGGTTCGAATCCCATTTTATCATGTTTTTATTTTACTAGTGTGGTTTGTGGCTCTATAATATGAATGCCTATGTTTTTTTAACAACAATAGTTAAGTCTTCCAATAGACTTTTTAGTGTAACCCAATATATAACTTTATTTTCTCTTTGTTTACTAAAATATTGAATGCTTATGTCTTATAAATTTAGTAGGAAAGTATTCTAATGACTTGCTTATGACACCCCATAGAATATATTATGTTTAGTACCTTGGACACTGTAGCTTATTCACTTCAATCTCTGATAAATTGCACATCTGGTATGCACAGTCTGGTTAGCACAGTTAGTAAGGTGTTGGGTTTGCACAATGAAATTAAGACTGTCATTGGTTCGAACCCCATGTTATCATGTTTTTATTTTACTAGTGTGGTTTGTGGCTCTATAATATGAATGCCTATGTCTTTTAACAACAATAGTCAAGTCTTCCAATAGACTTTTTAGTGAAACCCAATAGATAGCTTTATTTTCTCTTTGTTTACTAAAATATTGAATGCTTATGTCTTATTAATTTTGTAGGAAAGTATTCTAATGACTTGCTTATGACACCCCATAGAATATATTATGTTTAGTACCTTGGTCACTGTAGCTTATTCACTTAAATCTCTGATAAATTATGTGCCTGGTATGCACAGTCTGGTTAGCACAGTTAGTAAGGTGTTGGGTTTGCACTATCAAATTAAGGCTTTCATTGGATCAAATCCCATGTTATCATGTTTTTATTTTACTAGTGTGGTTTGTGGCTCTATAATATGAATGCCTCTGTCTTTTAACAACAATAGTCAAGTCTTCCAATGGACTTTTTAGTGAAACCCAATAGATAGCTTTATTTTCTCTTTGTTTACTCAAATATTGAATGCTTATGTCTTATTAATTTTGTAGGAAAGTATTCTAATGACTTGCTAATGACACCCCATAGAATATATTATGTTTAGTACCTTGGACACTGTAGCTTATTCACTTAAATCTCTGATAAATTGCATGTCTGGTATGCACAGTCTGGTTAGCACAGTTAGTAAGGTGTTGGGTTTCCACTATGAAATTAATGCTGTCATTGGTTCGAATCCTATGGTATCATGTTTTTATTTTACTAGTGTGGTTTGTGGCTCTATAATATGAATGCCTATGTCTTTTAACAACAATAGTCAAGTCTTCCAATGGACTTTTTAGTGAAACCCAATAGATAGCTTTATTTTCTCTTTGTTTACTAAAATATTGAATGATTATGTCTTTTAAATTTAGTAGGAAAGTATTCTAATGACTTGCTTATGACACCCCATAGAATATATTATGTTTAGTACCTTGGACACTGTAGTTTATTCACTTAAATCTCTGATAAATTGTTTGTTTGGTTTGCACAGTCTGGTTAGAACAGTTAATAATTTGTAGGGTTTGCGCTATCAAATTAAGACTGTCATTGGTTCGAATCCCATGTTATCATGTTTTTATTTTACTAGTGTGGTTTGTGGCTCTATAATATGAATGCCTTTGTCTTTTAACAACAATAGTCAAGTCTTCCAATGGACTTTTTAGTGAAACCCAATAGATAGCTTTATTTTCTCTTTGTTTACTCAAATATTGAATGCTTATCTTATTAATTTTGTAGGAAAGTATTCTAATGACTTGCTTATGACACCCCATAGAATATATTATGTTTAGTACCTTGGACACTGTAGCTTATTCACTTAAATCTCTGATAAATTATGTGCCTGGTATGCACAGTCTGGTTAGCACAGTTAGTAAGGTGTTGGGTTTGCACTATCAAATTAAGGCTGTCATTGGATCGAATCCCATGTTATCATGTTTTTATTTTACTAGTGTGGTTTGTGGCTCTATAATATGAATGCCTCTGTCTTTTAACAACAATAGTCAAGTCTTCCAATGGACTTTTTAGTGAAACCCAATAGATAGCTTTATTTTCTCTTTGTTTACTCAAATATTGAATGCTTATGTCTTATTAATTTTGTAGGAAAGTATTCTAATGACTTGCTTATGACACCCCATAGAATATATTATGTTTAGTACCTTGGACAATGTAGCTTATTCACTTAAATCTCTGATAAATTGCATGTCTGGTATGCACAGTCTGGTTAGCACAGTTAGTAAGGTGTTGGGTTTCCACTATGAAATTAATGCTGTCATTGGTTCGAATCCTATGGTATCATGTTTTTATTTTACTAGTGTGGTTTGTGGCTCTATAATATGAATGCCTATGTCTTTTAACAACAATAGTCAATTCTTACAATGGACTTTTTAGTGAAACCCAATAGATAGCTTTATTTTCTCTTTGTTTACTAAAATATTGAATGATTATGTCTTTTAAATTTAGTAGGAAAGTATTCTAATGACTTGCTTATGACACCCCATAGAATATATTATGTTTAGTACCTTGGACACTGTAGCTTATTCACTTAAATCTCTGATAAATTGCTTGTCTGGTATGCACGGTCTGGTTAGCACAGTTAGTAAGGTGTTGGGTTTCCACTATGAAATTAAGGCTGTCATTGGTTCGAATCCAATGTTATCATGTTTTTATTTTACTAGTGTGGTTTGTGGCTCTATAATATGAATGCCTATGTCTTTTAACAACAATAGTCAAGTCTTCCAATGGACTTTTTAGTGAAACCCAATAGATAGCTTTATTTTCTCTTTGTTTACTCAAATATTGAATGCTTATGTCTTATTAATTTTGTAGGAAAGTATTCTAATGACTTGCTTATGACACCCCATAGAATATATTATGTTTAGTACCTTGGACACTGTAGCTTATTCACTTAAATCTCTGATAAATTGCATGTCTGGTATGCACAGTTTGGTTAGCACAGTTAGTAAGGTGTTGGGTTTCCACTATGAAATTAATACTGTCATTGGTTCGAATCCTATGGTATCATGTTTTTATTTTACTAGTGTGGTTTGTGGCTCTATAATATGAATGCCTATGTCTTTTAACAACAATAGTCAAGTCTTCCAATGGACTTTTTAGTGAAACCCAATAGATAGCTTTATTTTCTCTTTGTTTACTCAAATATTGAATGCTTATGTCTTATTAATTTTGTAGGAAAGTATTCTAATGACTTGCTTATGACACCCCATAGAATATATTATGTTTAGTACCTTGGACACTGTAGCTTATTCACTTAAATCTCTGATAAATTGCATGTCTGGTATGCACAGTTTGGTTAGCACAGTTAGTAAGGTGTTGGGTTTCCACTATGAAATTAATACTGTCATTGGTTCGAATCCTATGGTATCATGTTTTTATTTTACTAGTGTGGTTTGTGGCTCTATAATATGAATGCCTATGTCTTTTAACAACAATAGTCAATTCTTCCAATGGACTTTTTAGTGAAACCCAACAGATAGCTTTATTTTCTCTTTGTTTACTCAAATATTGAATGCTTATGTCTTATTAATTTTGTAGGAAAGTATTCTAATGACTTGCTTATGACACCCCATAGAATATATTATGTTTAGTACCTTGGACACTGTAGCTTATTCACTTAAATCTCTGATAAATTATGTGCCTGGTATGCACAGTCTGGTTAGCACAGTTAGTAAGGTGTTGGGTTTGCACTATCAAATTAAGGCTGTCATTGGATCGAATCCCATGTTATCATGTTTTTATTTTACTAGTGTGGTTTGTGGCTCTATAATATGAATGCCTCTGTCTTTTAACAACAATAGTCAAGTCTTCCAATGGACTTTTTAGTGAAACCCAATAGATAGCTTTATTTTCTCTTTGGTTACTCAAATATTGAATGCTTATGTCTTATTAATTTTGTAGGAAAGTATTCTAATGACTTGCTTATGACACCCCATAGAATATATTATGTTTAGTACCTTGGACACTGTAGCTTATTCACTTAAATCTCTGATAAATTGCATGTCTGGTATGCACAGTCTGGTTAGCACAGTTAGTAAGGTGTTGGGTTTCCACTATGAAATTAATGCTGTCATTGGTTCGAATCCTATGGTATCATGTTTTTATTTTACTAGTGTGGTTTGTGGCTCTATAATATGAATGCCTATGTCTTTTAACAACAATAGTCAATTCTTACAATGGACTTTTTAGTGAAACCCAATAGATAGCTTTATTTTCTCTTTGTTTACTAAAATATTGAATGATTATGTCTTTTAAATTTAGTAGGAAAGTATTCTAATGACTTGCTTATGACACCCCATAGAATATATTATGTTTAGTACCTTGGACACTGTAGCTTATTCACTTAAATCTCTGATAAATTGCTTGTCTGGTATGCACGGTCTGGTTAGCACAGTTAGTAAGGTGTTGGGTTTCCACTATGAAATTAAGGCTGTCATTGGTTCGAATCCAATGTTATCATGTTTTTATTTTACTAGTGTGGTTTGTGGCTCTATAATATGAATGCCTATGTCTTTTAACAACAATAGTCAAGTCTTCCAATGGACTTTTTAGTGAAACCCAATAGATAGCTTTATTTTCTCTTTGTTTACTCAAATATTGAATGCTTATGTCTTATTAATTTTGTAGGAAAGTATTCTAATGACTTGCTTATGACACCCCATAGAATATATTATGTTTAGTACCTTGGACACTGTAGCTTATTCACTTAAATCTCTGATAAATTGCATGTCTGGTATGCACAGTTTGGTTAGCACAGTTAGTAAGGTGTTGGGTTTCCACTATGAAATTAATACTGTCATTGGTTCGAATCCTATGGTATCATGTTTTTATTTTACTAGTGTGGTTTGTGGCTCTATAATATGAATGCCTATGTCTTTTAACAACAATAGTCAAGTCTTCCAATGGACTTTTTAGTGAAACCCAATGGATAGCTTTATTTTCTCTTTGTTTACTCAAATATTGAATGCTTATGTCTTATTAATTTTGTAGGAAAGTATTCTAATGACTTGCTTATGACACCCCATAGAATATATTATGTTTAGTACCTTGGACACTGTAGCTTATTCACTTAAATCTCTGATAAATTGCATGTCTGGTATGCACAGTTTGGTTAGCACAGTTAGTAAGGTGTTGGGTTTCCACTATGAAATTAATACTGTCATTGGTTCGAATCCTATGGTATCATGTTTTTATTTTACTAGTGTGGTTTGTGGCTCTATAATATGAATGCCTATGTCTTTTAACAACAATAGTCAATTCTTCCAATGGACTTTTTAGTGAAACCCAACAGATAGCTTTATTTTCTCTTTGTTTACTCAAATATTGAATGCTTATGTCTTATTAATTTTGTAGGAAAGTATTCTAATGACTTGCTTATGACACCCCATAGAATATATTATGTTTAGTACCTTGGACACTGTAGCTTATTCACTTAAATCTCTGATAAATTATGTGCCTGGTATGCACAGTCTGGTTAGCACAGTTAGTAAGGTGTTGGGTTTGCACTATCAAATTAAGGCTGTCATTGGATTGAATCCCATGTTATCATGTTTTTATTTTACTAGTGTGGTTTGTGGCTCTATAATATGAATGCCTCTGTCTTTTAACAACAATAGTCAAGTCTTCCAATGGACTTTTTAGTGAAACCCAATAGATAGCTTTATTTTCTCTTTGTTTACTCAAATATTGAATGCTTATGTCTTATTAATTTTGTAGGAAAGTATTCTAATGACTTGCTTATGACACCCCATAGAATATATTATGTTTAGTACCTTGGACACTGTAGCTTATTCACTTAAATCTCTGATAAATTGCATGTCTGGTATGCACAGTCTGGTTAGCACAGTTAGTAAGGTGTTGGGTTTCCACTATGAAATTAATGCTGTCATTGGTTCGAATCCTATGGTATCATGTTTTTATTTTACTAGTGTGGTTTGTGGCTCTATAATATGAATGCCTATGTCTTTTAACAACAATAGTCAATTCTTCCAATGGACTTTTTAGTAAAACCCAATAGATAGCTTTATTTTCTCTTTGTTTACTAAAATATTGAATGATTATGTCTTTTAAATTTAGTAGGAAAGTATTCTAATGACTTGCTTATGACACCCCATAGAATATATTATGTTTAGTACCTTGGACACTGTAGCTTATTCACTTAAATCTCTGATAAATTATGTGCTTGGTATGCACAGTCTGGTTAGCACAGTTAGTAAGGTGTTGGGTTTGCACTATCAAATTAAGTCTGTCATTGGATTGAATCCCATGTTATCATGTTTTTATTTTACTAGTGTGGTTTGTGGCTCTATAATATGAATGCCTATGTCTTTTAACAACAATAGTCAAGTATTCCAATGGACTTTTTAGTGAAACCCAATAGATAGTTTTATTTTCTCTTTGTTTACTAAAATATTGAATGCTTATGTCTTATTAATTTTGTAGGAAAGTATTCTAATGACTTGCTTATGACACCCCATAGAATATATTATGTTTAGTACCTTGGACACTGTAGCTTATTCACTTAAATCTCTGATAAATTATGTGCCTGGTATGCACAGTCTGGTTAGCACAGTTAGTAAGGTGTTGGGTTTGCACTATCAAATTAAGTCTGTCATTGGATCGAATCCCATGTTATCATGTTTTTATTTTACTAGTGTGGTTTGTGGCTCTATAATATGAATGCCTATGTCTTTTAACAACAATAGTCAAGTATTCCAATGGACTTTTTAGTGAAACCCAATAGATAGTTTTATTTTCTCTTTGTTTACTCAAATATTGAATGCTTATGTCTTATTAATTTTGTAGGAAAGTATTCTAATGACTTGCTTATGACACCCCATAGAATATATTATGTTTAGTAATTTGGACACTGTAGCTTATTCACTTAAATCTCTGATAAATTGGACGTCTTGTAAGCACGGTCTGGTTAGCACAGTTAGTAAGGTGTTGGGTTTGCACTATGAAATTAAGACTGTCATTGGTTCGAATCCCATGTTATCATGTTTTTATTTTACTAGTGTGGTTTGTGGCTCTATAATATGAATGCCTATGTCTTTTAACAACAATAGTCAAGTCTTCCAATACACTTTTTAGTGAAACCCAATAGATAGCTTTATTTTCTCTTTGTTTACTAAAATATTGAATGATTATGTCTTTTAAATTTAGTAGGAAAGTATTCTAATGACTTGCTTATGACACCCCATAGAATATATTATGTTTAGTACCTTGGACACTGTAGCTTATTCACTTAAATCTCTGATAAATTGCTTGTCTGGTATGCACGGTCTGGTTAGCACAGTTAGTAAGGTGTTGGGTTTCCACTATGAAATTAAGGCTGTCATTGGTTCGAATCCAATGTTATCATGTTTTTATTTTACTAGTGTGGTTTGTGGCTCTATAATATGAATGCCTATGTCTTTTAACAACAATAGTCAAGTCTTCCAATGGACTTTTTAGTGAAACCCAATAGATAGCTTTATTTTCTCTTTGTTTACTCAAATATTGAATGCTTATGTCTTATTAATTTTGTAGGAAAGTATTCTAATGACTTGCTTATGACACCCCATAGAATATATTATGTTTAGTACCTTGGACACTGTAGCTTATTCACTTAAATCTCTGATAAATTGCATGTCTGGTATGCACAGTTTGGTTAGCACAGTTAGTAAGGTGTTGGGTTTCCACTATGAAATTAATACTGTCATTGGTTCGTATCCTATGGTATCATGTTTTTATTTTACTAGTGTGGTTTGTGGCTCTATAATATGAATGCCTATGTCTTTTAACAACAATAGTCAATTCTTCCAATGGACTTTTTAGTGAAACCCAACAGATAGCTTTATTTTCTCTTTGTTTACTCAAATATTGAATGCTTATGTCTTATTAATTTTGTAGGAAAGTATTCTAATGACTTGCTTATGACACCCCATAGAATATATTATGTTTAGTACCTTGGACACTGTAGCTTATTCACTTAAATCTCTGATAAATTATGTGCCTGGTATGCACAGTCTGGTTAGCACAGTTAGTAAGGTGTTGGGTTTGCACTATCAAATTAAGGCTGTCATTGGATTGAATCCCATGTTATCATGTTTTTATTTTACTAGTGTGGTTTGTGGCTCTATAATATGAATGCCTCTGTCTTTTAACAACAATAGTCAAGTCTTCCAATGGACTTTTTAGTGAAACCCAATAGATAGCTTTATTTTCTCTTTGTTTACTCAAATATTGAATGCTTATGTCTTATTAATTTTGTAGGAAAGTATTCTAATGACTTGCTTATGACACCCCATAGAATATATTATGTTTAGTACCTTGGACACTGTAGCTTATTCACTTAAATCTCTGATAAATTGCATGTCTGGTATGCACAGTCTGGTTAGCACAGTTAGTAAGGTGTTGGGTTTCCACTATGAAATTAATGCTGTCATTGGTTCGAATCCTATGGTATCATGTTTTTATTTTACTAGTGTGGTTTGTGGCTCTATAATATGAATGCCTATGTCTTTTAACAACAATAGTCAAGTCTTCCAATGGACTTTTTAGTGAAACCCAATAGATAGCTTTATTTTCTCTTTGTTTACTCAAATATTGAATGCTTATGTCTTATTAATTTTGTAGGAAAGTATTCTAATGACTTGCTTATGACACCCCATAGAATATATTATGTTTAGTACCTTGGACACTGTAGCTTATTCACTTAAATCTCTGATAAATTGCATGTCTGGTATGCACAGTTTGGTTAGCACAGTTAGTAAGGTGTTGGGTTTCCACTATGAAATTAATACTGTCATTGGTTCGAATCCTATGGTATCATGTTTTTATTTTACTAGTGTGGTTTGTGGCTCTATAATATGAATGCCTATGTCTTTTAACAACAATAGTCAATTCTTCCAATGGACTTTTTAGTGAAACCCAACAGATAGCTTTATTTTCTCTTTGTTTACTCAAATATTGAATGCTTATGTCTTATTAATTTTGTAGGAAAGTATTCTAATGACTTGCTTATGACACCCCATAGAATATATTATGTTTAGTACCTTGGACACTGTAGCTTATTCACTTAAATCTCTGATAAATTATGTGCCTGGTATGCACAGTCTGGTTAGCACAGTTAGTAAGGTGTTGGGTTTGCACTATCAAATTAAGGCTGTCATTGGATTGAATCCCATGTTATCATGTTTTTATTTTACTAGTGTGGTTTGTGGCTCTATAATATGAATGCCTCTGTCTTTTAACAACAATAGTCAAGTCTTCCAATGGACTTTTTAGTGAAACCCAATAGATAGCTTTATTTTCTCTTTGTTTAATCAAATATTGAATGCTTATGTCTTATTAATTTTGTAGGAAAGTATTCTAATGACTTGCTTATGACACCCCATAGAATATATTATGTTTAGTACCTTGGACACTGTAGCTTATTCACTTAAATCTCTGATAAATTGCATGTCTGGTATGCACAGTCTGGTTAGCACAGTTAGTAAGGTGTTGGGTTTCCACTATGAAATTAATGCTGTCATTGGTTCGAATCCTATGGTATCATGTTTTTATTTTACTAGTGTGGTTTGTGGCTCTATAATATGAATGCCTATGTCTTTTAACAACAATAGTCAATTCTTCCAATGGACTTTTTAGTGAAACCCAATAGATAGCTTTATTTTCTCTTTGTTTACTAAAATATTGAATGATTATGTCTTTTAAATTTAGTAGGATAGTATTCTAATGACTTGCTTATGACACCCCATAGAATATATTATGTTTAGTACCTTGGACACTGTAGTTTATTCACTTAAATCTCTGATAAATTGTTTGTTTGGTTTGCACAGTCTGGTTAGAACAGTTAATAATTTGTAGGGTTTGCGCTATCAAATTAAGACTGTCATTGGTTCGAATCCCATGTTATCATGTTTTTATTTTACTAGTGTGGTTTGTGGCTCTATAATATGAATGCCTATGTCTTTTAACAACAATAGTCAAGTCTTCCAATAGACTTTTTAGTGAAACCCAACAGATAGCTTTATTTTCTCTTTGTTTACTCAAATATTGAATGCTTATGTCTTATTAATTTTGTAGGAAAGTATTCTAATGACTTGCTTATGACACCCCATAGAATATATTATGTTTAGTACCTTGGACACTGTAGCTTATTCACTTAAATCTCTGATAAATTATGTGCCTGGTATGCACAGTCTGGTTAGCACAGTTAGTAAGGTGTTGGGTTTGCACTATCAAATTAAGGCTGTCATTGGATTGAATCCCATGTTATCATGTTTTTATTTTACTAGTGTGGTTTGTGGCTCTATAATATGAATGCCTCTGTCTTTTAACAACAATAGTCAAGTCTTCCAATGGACTTTTTAGTGAAACCCAATAGATAGCTTTATTTTCTCTTTGTTTAATCAAATATTGAATGCTTATGTCTTATTAATTTTGTAGGAAAGTATTCTAATGAATTGCTTATGACACCCCATAGAATATATTATGTTTAGTACCTTGGACACTGTAGCTTATTCACTTAAATCTCTGATAAATTATACGTCTTGTATGCACGGTCTGCTTAGAACAGTTAGTAAGGTGTTGGGTTTGCACTATGAAATTAAGACTGTCATTGGTTTGAATCCCATGTTATCATGTTTTTATTTTACTAGTGTGGTTTGTGGCTCTATAATATGAATGCCTATGTCTTTTAACAACAATAGTCAAGCCTTCCAATACACTTTTTAGTGAAACCCAATAGATAGCTTTATTTTCTCTTTGTTTACTAAAATATTGAATGCTTATGTCTTTTAAATTTAGTAGGATAGTATTCTAATGACTTGCTTATGACACCCCATAGAATATATTATGTTTAGTACCTTGGACACTGTAGTTTATTCACTTAAATCTCTGATAAATTGTTTGTTTGGTTTGCACAGTCTGGTTAGAACAGTTAATAATTTGTAGGGTTTGCGCTATCAAATTAAGACTGTCATTGGTTCGAATCCCATGTTATCATGTTTTTATTTTACTAGTGTGGTTTGTGGCTCTATAATATGAATGCCTATGTCTTTTAACAACAATAGTCAAGTCTTCCAATAGACTTTTTAGTGAAACCCAATAGATAGCTTTATTTTCTCTTTGTTTACTAAAATATTGAATGCTTATGTCTTATAAATTTAGTAGGAAAGTATTCTAATGACTTGCTTATGACACCCCATAGAATATATTATGTTTAGTACCTTGGACACTGTAGCTTATTCACTTAAATCTCTGATAAATTGCATGTCTGGTATGCAAGGTCTGGTTAGCACAGTTAGTAAGGTGTTGGGTTTCCACTATGAAATTAAGACTGTCATTGGTTCGAATTCCATGTTATCATGTTTTTATTTTACTAGTGTGGTTTGTGGCTCTATAATATGAATGCCTATGTCTTTTAACAACAATAGTCAAGTCTTCCAATGGACTTTTTAGTGAAACCCAATAGATAGCTTTATTTTCTCTTTGTTTACTCAAATATTGAATGCTTATCTTATTAATTTTGTAGGAAAGTATTCTAATGACTTGCTTATGACACCCCATAGAATATATTATGTTTAGTACCTTGGACACTGTAGCTTATTCACTTAAATCTCTGATAAATTATGTGCCTGGTATGCACAGTCTGGTTAGCACAGTTAGTAAGGTGTTGGGTTTGCACTATCAAATTAAGGCTGTCATTGGATTGAATCCCATGTTATCATGTTTTTATTTTACTAGTGTGGTTTGTGGCTCTATAATATGAATGCCTCTGTCTTTTAACAACAATAGTCAAGTCTTCCAATGGACTTTTTAGTGAAACCCAATAGATAGCTTTATTTTCTCTTTGTTTACTCAAATATTGAATGCTTATGTCTTATTAATTTAGTAGGAAAGTATTCTAATGACTTGCTTATGACACCCCATAGAATATATTATGTTTAGTACCTTGGACACTGTAGCTTATTCACTTAAATCTCTGATAAATTGCTTGTCTGCTATGCACGGTCTGGTTAGCACAGTTAGTAAGGTGTTGGGTTTCCACTATGAAATTAAGGCTGTCATTGGTTCGAATCCAATGTTATCATGTTTTTATTTTACTAGTGTGGTTTGTGGCTCTATAATATGAATGCCTATGTCTTTTAACAACAATAGTCAAGTCTTCCAATGGACTTTTTAGTGAAACCCAATAGATAGCTTTATTTTCTCTTTGTTTACTCAAATATTGAATGCTTATGTCTTATTAATTTTGTAGGAAAGTATTCTAATGACTTGCTTATGACACCCCATAGAATATATTATGTTTAGTACCTTGGACACTGTAGCTTATTCACTTAAATCTCTGATAAATTGCATGTCTGGTATGCACAGTCTGGTTAGCACAGTTAGTAAGGTGTTGGGTTTCCACTATGAAATTAATACTGTCATTGGTTCGAATCCTATGGTATCATGTTTTTATTTTACTAGTGTGGTTTGTGGCTCTATAATATGAATGCCTATGTCTTTTAACAACAATAGTCAATTTTTCCAATGGACTTTTTAGTGAAACCCAATAGATAGCTTTATTTTCTCTTTGTTTACTAAAATATTGAATGATTATGTCTTTTAAATTTAGTAGGAAAGTATTCTAATGACTTGCTTATGACACCCCATAGAATATATTATGTTTAGTACCTTGGACACTGTAGCTTATTCACTTAAATCTCTGATAAATTATTTGCCTGGTATGCACAGTCTGGTTAGCACAGTTAGTAAGGTGTTGGGTTTGCACTATCAAATTAAGTCTGTCATTGGATCGAATCCCATGTTATCATGTTTTTATTTTACTAGTGTGGTTTGTGGCTCTATAATATGAATGCCTATGTCTTTTAACAACAATAGTCAAGTATTCCAATGGACTTTTTAGTGAAACCCAATAGATAGTTTTATTTTCTCTTTGTTTACTAAAATATTGAATGCTTATGTCATTAATTTTGTAAGAAAGTATTCTAATGACTTGCTTATGACACCCCATAGAATATATTATGTTTAGTACCTTGGACACTGTAGCTTATTCACTTAAATCTCTGATAAATTGCACGTCTTGTATGCACGGTCTGCTTAGCACAGTTAGTAAGGTGTTGGGTTTGTACTATGAAATTAAGACTGTCATTGGTTCGAATCCCATGTTATCATGTTTTTATTTTACTAGGGTAGTTTGTGGCTCTATAATATGAATGCCTATGTCTTTTAACAACAATAGTCAAGTCTTCCAATACACTTTTTAGTGAAACCCAATAGATAGCTTTATTTTCTCTTTGTTTACTAAAATATTGAATGATTATGTCTTTTAAATTTAGTAGGAAAGTATTCTAATGACTTGCTTATGACACCACATAGAATATATTATGTTTAGTACCTTGGACACTGTAGCTTATTCACTTAAATCACTGATAAATTATGTGCGTGGTATGCACAGTTAGTAAGGTGTTGGGATGCACTATCAAATTAAGTCTGTCATTGGATCGAATCCCATGTTATCATGTTTTTATTTTACTAGTGTGGTTTGTGGCTCTATAATATGAATGCCTATGTCTTTTAACAACAATAGTCAAGTATTCCAATGGACTTTTTAGTGAAACCCAATAGATAGTTTTATTTTCTCTTTGTTTACTCAAATATTGAATGCTTATGTCTTATTAATTTTGTAGGAAAGTATTCTAATGACTTGCTTATGACACCCCATAGAATATATTATGTTTAGTACCTTGGACACTGTAGCTTATTCACTTAAATCTCTGATAAATTGCACATCTTGTATGCATGGTCTGGTTAGCACAGTTAGTAAGGTGTTGGGTTTGCACTATGAAATTAAGACTGTCATTGGTTCGAATCCTATGTTATCATGTTTTATTTTACTAGTGTGGTTTGTGGCTCTATAATATGAATGCCTATGTCTTTTAACAACAATAGTCAAGTCTTCCAATAGACTTTTTAGTGAAACCCAATAGATAGCTTTATTTTCTCTTTGTTTACTAAAATATTGAATGCTTATGTCTTTTAAATTTAGTAGGAAAGTATTCTAATGACTTGCTTATGACACCCCATAGAATATATTATGTTTAATACCTTGGACACTGTAGCTTATTCACTTAAATCTCTGATAAATTATGTGCGTGGTATGCACAGTCTGGTTAGCACAGTTAGTAAGGTGTTGGGTTTGCACTATCAAATTAAGTCTGTCATTGGATCGAATCCCATGTTATCATGTTTTTATTTTACTAGTGTGGTTTGTGGCTCTATAATATGAATGCCTATGTCTTTTAATAACAATAGTCAAGTATTCCAATGGACTTTTTAGTGAAACCCAATAGATAGTTTTATTTTCTCTTTGTTTACTCAAATATTGAATGCTTATGTCTTATTAATTTTGTAGGAAAGTATTCTAATGACTTGCTTATGACACCCCATAGAATATATTATGTTTAGTAATTTGGACACTGTAGCTTATTCACTTAAATCTCTGATAAATTGGACGTCTTATATGCACGGTCTGGTTAGCACAGTTAGTAAGGTGTTGGGTTTGCACTATGAAATTAAGACTGTCATTGGTTCGAATCCCATGTTATCATGTTTTTATTTTACTAGTGTGGTTTGTGGCTCTATAATATGAATGCCTATGTCTTTTAACAACAATAGTCAAGTCTTCCAATAGACTTTTTAGTGAAACCCAATAGATAGCTTTATTTTCTCTTTGTTTACTAAAATATTGAATGCTTATTTCTTTTAAATTTAGTAGGAAAGTATTCTAATGACTTGCTTATGACACCCCATAGAATATATTATGTTTAGTACCTTGGACACTGTAGCTTATTCACTTAAATCTCTGATAAATTGCATTTCTGGTATGCACAGTCTGGTTAGCACAGTTAGTAAGGTGTTGGGTTTCCACTATGAAATTAATACTGTCATTGGTTCGAATCCTATGGTATCATGTTTTTATTTTACTAGTGTGGTTTGTGGTTCTATAATATGAATGCCTATGTCTTTTAACAACAATAGTCAATTCTTCCAATGGACTTTTTAGTGAAACCCAATAGATAGCTTTATTTTCTCTTTGTTTACTAAAATATTGAATGATTATGTCTTTTAAATTTAGTAGGAAAGTATTCTAATGACTTGCTTATGACACCCCATAGAATATATTATGTTTAGTACCTTGGACACTGTAGCTTATTCACTTAAATCTCTGATAAATTATGTGCTTGGTATGCACAGTCTGGTTAGCACAGTTAGTAAGGTGTTGGGTTTGCACTATCAAATTAATTCTGTCATTGGATTGAATCCCATGTTATCATGTTTTTATTTTACTAGTGTGGTTTGTGGCTCTATAATATGAATGCCTATGTCTTTTAACAACAATAGTCAAGTATTCCAATGGACTTTTTAGTGAAACCCAATAGATAGTTTTATTTTCTCTTTGTTTACTAAAATATTGAATGCTTATGTCTTATTAATTTTGTAGGAAAGTATTCTAATGACTTGCTTATGACACCCCATAGAATATATTATGTTTAGTACCTTGGACACTGTAGCTTATTCTTTAAATCTCTGATAAATTGCACGTCTTGTATGCACGGTCTGCTTAGAACAGTTAGTAAGGTGTTGGGTTTGCACTATGAAATTAAGACTGTCATTGGTTCGAATCCCATGTTATCATGTTTTTATTTTACTAGTGTGGTTTGTGGCTCTATAATATAAATGCCTATGTCTTTTAACAACAATAGTCAAGTCTTCCAATACACTTTTTAGTGAAACCCAATAGATAGCTTTATTTTCTCTTTGTTTACTAAAATATTGAATGCTTATGTCTTTTAAATTTAGTAGGAAAGTATTCTAATGACTTGCTTATGACACCCCATAGAATATATTATGTTTAGTACCTTGGACACTGTAGTTTATTCACTTAAATCTCTGATAAATTGTTTGTTTGGTTTGCACAGTCTGGTTAGAACAGTTAATAATTTGTAGGGTTTGCGCTATCAAATTAAGACTGTCATTGGTTCGAATCCCATTTTATCATGTTTTTATTTTACTAGTGTGGTTTGTGGCTCTATAATATGAATGCCTATGTTTTTTTAACAACAATAGTTAAGTCTTCCAATAGACTTTTTAGTGTAACCCAATATATAACTTTATTTTCTCTTTGTTTACTAAAATATTGAATGCTTATGTCTTATAAATTTAGTAGGAAAGTATTCTAATGACTTGCTTATGACACCCCATAGAATATATTATGTTTAGTACCTTGGACACTGTAGCTTATTCACTTCAATCTCTGATAAATTGCACATCTGGTATGCACAGTCTGGTTAGCACAGTTAGTAAGGTGTAGGGTTTGCCCAATGAAATTAAGACTGTTATTGGTTCGAATCCCATGTTATCATGTTTTTATTTTACTAGTGTGGTTTGTGGCTCTATAATATGAATGCCTATGTCTTTTAACAACAATAGTCAAGTCTTCCAATAGACTTTTTAGTGAAACCCAATAGATAGCTTTATTTTCTCTTTGTTTACTAAAATATTGAATGCTTATGTCTTATAAATTTAGTAGGAAAGTATTCTAATGACTTGCTTATGACACCCCATAGAATATATTATGTTTAGTACCTTGGACACTGTAGCTTATTCACTTAAATCTCTGATAAATTGCATGTCTGGTATGCACGGTCTGGTTAGCACAGTTAGTAAGGTGTTGGGTTTCCACTATGAAATTAAGACTGTCATTGGTTGGAATCCCATGTTATCATGTTTTTATTTTACTAGTGTGGTTTGTGGCTCTATAATATGAATGCCTATGTCTTTTAACAACAATAGTCAAGTCTTCCAATGGACTTTTTAGTGAAACCCAATAGATAGCTTTATTTTCTCTTTGTTTACTCAAATATTGAATGCTTATGTCTTATTAATTTTGTAGGAAAGTATTCTAATGACTTGCTTATGACACCCCATAGAATATATTATGTTTAGTACCTTGGACACTGTAGCTTATTCACTTAAATCTCTGATAAATTATGTGCCTGGTATGCACAGTCTGGTTAGCACAGTTAGTAAGGTGTTGGGTTTGCACTATCAAATTAAGGCTGTCATTGGATCAAATCCCATGTTATCATGTTTTTATTTTACTAGTGTGGTTTGTGGCTCTATAATATGAATGCCTCTGTCTTTTAACAACAATAGTCAAGTCTTCCAATGGACTTTTTAGTGAAACCCAATAGATAGCTTTATTTTCTCTTTGTTTACTCAAATATTGAATGCTTATGTCTTATTAATTTTGTAGGAAAGTATTCTAATGACTTGCTTATGACACCCCATAGAATATATTATGTTTAGTACCTTGGACACTGTAGCTTATTCACTTAAATCTCTGATAAATTGCATGTCTGGTATGCACAGTCTGGTTAGCACAGTTAGTAAGGTGTTGGGTTTCCACTATGAAATTAATGCTGTCATTGGTTCGAATCCTATAGTATCATGTTTTTATTTTACTAGTGTGGTTTGTGGCTCTATAATATGAATGCCTATGTCTTTTAACAACAATAGTCAAGTCTTCCAATGGACTTTTTAGTGAAACCCAATAGATAGCTTTATTTTCTCTTTGTTTACTAAAATATTGAATGATTATGTCTTTTAAATTTAGTAGGAAAGTATTCTAATGACTTGCTTATGACACCCCATAGAATATATTATGTTTAGTACCTTGGACACTGTAGCTTATTCACTTAAATCTCTGATAAATTATGTGCTTGGTATGCACAGTCTGGTTAGCACAGTTAGTAAGGTGTTGGGTTTGCACTATCAAATTAAGTCTGTCATTGGATTGAATCCCATGTTATCATGTTTTTATTTTACTAGTGTGGTTTGTGGCTCTATAATATGAATGCCTATGTCTTTTAACAACAATAGTCAAGTATTCCAATGGACTTTTTAGTGAAACCCAATAGATAGTTTTATTTTCTCTTTGTTTACTAAAATATTGAATGCTTATGTCTTATTAATTTTGTAGGAAAGTATTCTAATGAATTGCTTATGACACCCCATAGAATATATTATGTTTAGTACCTTGGACACTGTAGCTTATTCACTTAAATCTCTGATAAATTGCACGTCTTGTATGCACGGTCTGCTTAGAACAGTTAGTAAGGTGTTGGGTTTGCACTATGAAATTAAGACTGTCATTGGTTTGAATCCCATGTTATCATGTTTTTATTTTACTAGTGTGGTTTGTGGCTCTATAATATGAATGCCTATGTCTTTTAACAACAATAGTCAAGTCTTCCAATACACTTTTTAGTGAAACCCAATAGATAGCTTTATTTTCTCTTTGTTTACTAAAATATTGAATGCTTATGTCTTTTAAATTTAGTAGGATAGTATTCTAATGACTTGCTTATGACACCCCATAGAATATATTATGTTTAGTACCTTGGACACTGTAGTTTATTCACTTAAATCTCTGATAAATTGTTTGTTTGGTTTGCACAGTCTGGTTAGAACAGTTAATAATTTGTAGGGTTTGCGCTATCAAATTAAGACTGTCATTGGTTCGAATCCCATGTTATCATGTTTTTATTTTACTAGTGTGGTTTGTGGCTCTATAATATGAATGCCTATGTCTTTTAACAACAATAGTCAAGTCTTCCAATAGACTTTTTAGTGAAACCCAATAGATAGCTTTATTTTCTCTTTGTTTACTAAAATATTGAATGCTTATGTCTTATAAATTTAGTAGGAAAGTATTCTAATGACTTGCTTATGACACCCCATAGAATATATTATGTTTAGTACCTTGGACACTGTAGCTTATTCACTTAAATCTCTGATAAATTGCATGTCTGGTATGCACGGTCTGGTTAGCACAGTTAGTAAGGTGTTGGGTTTCCACTATGAAATTAAGACTGTCATTGGTTCGAATCCCATGTTATCATGTTTTTATTTTACTAGTGTGGTTTGTGGCTCTATAATATGAATGCCTATGTCTTTTAACAACAATAGTCAAGTCTTCCAATGGACTTTTTAGTGAAACCCAATAGATAGCTTTATTTTCTCTTTGTTTACTAAAATATTGAATGCTTATGTCTTATAAATTTAGTAGGAAAGTATTCTAATGACTTGCTTATGACACCCCATAGAATATATTATGTTTAGTACCTTGGACACTGTAGCTTATTCACTTAAATCTCTGATAAATTGCATGTCTGGTATGCACGGTCTGGTTAGCACAGTTAGTAAGGTGTTGGGTTTCCACTATGAAATTAAGACTGTCATTGGTTGGAATCCCATGTTATCATGTTTTTATTTTACTAGTGTGGTTTGTGGCTCTATAATATGAATGCCTATGTCTTTTAACAACAATAGTCAAGTCTTCCAATGGACTTTTTAGTGAAACCCAATAGATAGCTTTATTTTCTCTTTGTTTACTCAAATATTGAATGCTTATGTCTTATTAATTTTGTAGGAAAGTATTCTAATGACTTGCTTATGACACCCCATAGAATATATTATGTTTAGTACCTTGGACACTGTAGCTTATTCACTTAAATCTCTGATAAATTATGTGCCTGGTATGCACAGTCTGGTTAGCACAGTTAGTAAGGTGTTGGGTTTGCACTATCAAATTAAGGCTGTCATTGGATCAAATCCCATGTTATCATGTTTTTATTTTACTAGTGTGGTTTGTGGCTCTATAATATGAATGCCTCTGTCTTTTAACAACAATAGTCAAGTCTTCCAATGGACTTTTTAGTGAAACCCAATAGATAGCTTTATTTTCTCTTTGTTTACTCAAATATTGAATGCTTATGTCTTATTAATTTTGTAGGAAAGTATTCTAATGACTTGCTTATGACACCCCATAGAATATATTATGTTTAGTACCTTGGACACTGTAGCTTATTCACTTAAATCTCTGATAAATTGCATGTCTGGTATGCACAGTCTGGTTAGCACAGTTAGTAAGGTGTTGGGTTTCCACTATGAAATTAATGCTGTCATTGGTTCGAATCCTATAGTATCATGTTTTTATTTTACTAGTGTGGTTTGTGGCTCTATAATATGAATGCCTATGTCTTTTAACAACAATAGTCAAGTCTTCCAATGGACTTTTTAGTGAAACCCAATAGATAGCTTTATTTTCTCTTTGTTTACTAAAATATTGAATGATTATGTCTTTTAAATTTAGTAGGAAAGTATTCTAATGACTTGCTTATGACACCCCATAGAATATATTATGTTTAGTACCTTGGACACTGTAGCTTATTCACTTAAATCTCTGATAAATTATGTGCTTGGTATGCACAGTCTGGTTAGCACAGTTAGTAAGGTGTTGGGTTTGCACTATCAAATTAAGTCTGTCATTGGATTGAATCCCATGTTATCATGTTTTTATTTTACTAGTGTGGTTTGTGGCTCTATAATATGAATGCCTATGTCTTTTAACAACAATAGTCAAGTATTCCAATGGACTTTTTAGTGAAACCCAATAGATAGTTTTATTTTCTCTTTGTTTACTAAAATATTGAATGCTTATGTCTTATTAATTTTGTAGGAAAGTATTCTAATGAATTGCTTATGACACCCCATAGAATATATTATGTTTAGTACCTTGGACACTGTAGCTTATTCACTTAAATCTCTGATAAATTGCACGTCTTGTATGCACGGTCTGCTTAGAACAGTTAGTAAGGTGTTGGGTTTGCACTATGAAATTAAGACTGTCATTGGTTTGAATCCCATGTTATCATGTTTTTATTTTACTAGTGTGGTTTGTGGCTCTATAATATGAATGCCTATGTCTTTTAACAACAATAGTCAAGTCTTCCAATACACTTTTTAGTGAAACCCAATAGATAGCTTTATTTTCTCTTTGTTTACTAAAATATTGAATGCTTATGTCTTTTAAATTTAGTAGGATAGTATTCTAATGACTTGCTTATGACACCCCATAGAATATATTATGTTTAGTACCTTGGACACTGTAGTTTATTCACTTAAATCTCTGATAAATTGTTTGTTTGGTTTGCACAGTCTGGTTAGAACAGTTAATAATTTGTAGGGTTTGCGCTATCAAATTAAGACTGTCATTGGTTCGAATCCCATGTTATCATGTTTTTATTTTACTAGTGTGGTTTGTGGCTCTATAATATGAATGCCTATGTCTTTTAACAACAATAGTCAAGTCTTCCAATAGACTTTTTAGTGAAACCCAATAGATAGCTTTATTTTCTCTTTGTTTACTAAAATATTGAATGCTTATGTCTTATAAATTTAGTAGGAAAGTATTCTAATGACTTGCTTATGACACCCCATAGAATATATTATGTTTAGTACCTTGGACACTGTAGCTTATTCACTTAAATCTCTGATAAATTGCATGTCTGGTATGCACGGTCTGGTTAGCACAGTTAGTAAGGTGTTGGGTTTCCACTATGAAATTAAGACTGTCATTGGTTCGAATCCCATGTTATCATGTTTTTATTTTACTAGTGTGGTTTGTGGCTCTATAATATGAATGCCTATGTCTTTTAACAACAATAGTCAAGTCTTCCAATGGACTTTTTAGTGAAACCCAATAGATAGCTTTATTTTCTCTTTGTTTACTCAAATATTGAATGCTTATCTTATTAATTTTGTAGGAAAGTATTCTAATGACTTGCTTATGACACCCCATAGAATATATTATGTTTAGTACCTTGGACACTGTAGCTTATTCACTTAAATCTCTGATAAATTATTTGCCTGGTATGCACAGTCTGGTTAGCACAGTTAGTAAGGTGTTGGGTTTGCACTATCAAATTAAGGCTGTCATTGGATCGAATCCCATGTTATCATGTTTTTATTTTACTAGTGTGGTTTGTGGCTCTATAATATGAATGCCTCTGTCTTTTAACAACAATAGTCAAGTCTTCCAATGGACTTTTTAGTGAAACCCAATAGATAGCTTTATTTTCTCTTTGTTTACTCAAATATTGAATGCTTATGTCTTATTAATTTAGTAGGAAAGTATTCTAATGACTTGCTTATGACACCCCATAGAATATATTATGTTTAGTACCTTGGACACTGTAGCTTATTCACTTAAATCTCTGATAAATTGCTTGTCTGCTATGCACGGTCTGGTTAGCACAGTTAGTAAGGTGTTGGGTTTCCACTATGAAATTAAGGCTGTCATTGGTTCGAATCCAATGTTATCATGTTTTTATTTTACTAGTGTGGTTTGTGGCTCTATAATATGAATGCCTATGTCTTTTAACAACAATAGTCAAGTCTTCCAATGGACTTTTTAGTGAAACCCAATAGATAGCTTTATTTTCTCTTTGTTTACTCAAATATTGAATGCTTATGTCTTATTAATTTTGTAGGAAAGTATTCTAATGACTTGCTTATGACACCCCATAGAATATATTATGTTTAGTACCTTGGACACTGTAGCTTATTCACTTAAATCTCTGATAAATTGCATGTCTGGTATGCACAGTCTGGTTAGCACAGTTAGTAAGGTGTTGGGTTTCCACTATGAAATTAATACTGTCATTGGTTCGAATCCTATGGTATCATGTTTTTATTTTACTAGTGTGGTTTGTGGCTCTATAATATGAATGCCTATGTCTTTTAACAACAATAGTCAATTTTTCCAATGGACTTTTTAGTGAAACCCAATAGATAGCTTTATTTTCTCTTTGTTTACTAAAATATTGAATGATTATGTCTTTTAAATTTAGTAGGAAAGTATTCTAATGACTTGCTTATGACACCCCATAGAATATATTATGTTTAGTACCTTGGACACTGTAGCTTATTCACTTAAATCTCTGATAAATTATTTGCCTGGTATGCACAGTCTGGTTAGCACAGTTAGTAAGGTGTTGGGTTTGCACTATCAAATTAAGTCTGTCATTGGATCGAATCCCATGTTATCATGTTTTTATTTTACTAGTGTGGTTTGTGGCTCTATAATATGAATGCCTATGTCTTTTAACAACAATAGTCAAGTATTCCAATGGACTTTTTAGTGAAACCCAATAGATAGTTTTATTTTCTCTTTGTTTACTAAAATATTGAATGCTTATGTCATTAATTTTGTAAGAAAGTATTCTAATGACTTGCTTATGACACCCCATAGAATATATTATGTTTAGTACCTTGGACACTGTAGCTTATTCACTTAAATCTCTGATAAATTGCACGTCTTGTATGCACGGTCTGCTTAGCACAGTTAGTAAGGTGTTGGGTTTGTACTATGAAATTAAGACTGTCATTGGTTCGAATCCCATGTTATCATGTTTTTATTTTACTAGTGTAGTTTGAATGCCTATGTCTTTTAACAACAATAGTCAAGTCTTCCAATACACTTTTTAGTGAAACCCAATAGATAGCTTTATTTTCTCTTTGTTTACTAAAATATTGAATGATTATGTCTTTTAAATTTAGTAGGAAAGTATTCTAATGACTTGCTTATGACACCACATAGAATATATTATGTTTAGTACCTTGGACACTGTAGCTTATTCACTTAAATCACTGATAAATTATGTGCGTGGTATGCACAGTTAGTAAGGTGTTGGGATGCACTATCAAATTAAGTCTGTCATTGGATCGAATCCCATGTTATCATGTTTTTATTTTACTAGTGTGGTTTGTGGCTCTATAATATGAATGCCTATGTCTTTTAACAACAATAGTCAAGTATTCCAATGGACTTTTTAGTGAAACCCAATAGATAGTTTTATTTTCTCTTTGTTTACTCAAATATTGAATGCTTATGTCTTATTAATTTTGTAGGAAAGTATTCTAATGACTTGCTTATGACACCCCATAGAATATATTATGTTTAGTACCTTGGACACTGTAGCTTATTCACTTAAATCTCTGATAAATTGCACATCTTGTATGCATGGTCTGGTTAGCACAGTTAGTAAGGTGTTGGGTTTGCACTATGAAATTAAGACTGTCATTGGTTCGAATCCTATGTTATCATGTTTTATTTTACTAGTGTGGTTTGTGGCTCTATAATATGAATGCCTATGTCTTTTAACAACAATAGTCAAGTCTTCCAATAGACTTTTTAGTGAAACCCAATAGATAGCTTTATTTTCTCTTTGTTTACTAAAATATTGAATGCTTATGTCTTTTAAATTTAGTAGGAAAGTATTCTAATGACTTGCTTATGACACCCCATAGAATATATTATGTTTAATACCTTGGACACTGTAGCTTATTCACTTAAATCTCTGATAAATTATGTGCGTGGTATGCACAGTCTGGTTAGCACAGTTAGTAAGGTGTTGGGTTTGCACTATCAAATTAAGTCTGTCATTGGATCGCATCCCATGTTATCATGTTTTTATTTTACTAGTGTGGTTTGTGGCTCTATAATATGAATGCCTATGTCTTTTAACAACAATAGTCAAGTATTCCAATGGACTTTTTAGTGAAACCCAATAGATAGTTTTATTTTCTCTTTGTTTACTCAAATATTGAATGCTTATGTCTTATTAATTTTGTAGGAAAGTATTCTAATGACTTGCTTATGACACCCCATAGAATATATTATGTTTAGTAATTTGGACACTGTAGCTTATTCACTTAAATCTCTGATAAATTGGACGTCTTATATGCACGGTCTGGTTAGCACAGTTAGTAAGGTGTTGGGTTTGCACTATGAAATTAAGACTGTCATTGGTTCGAATCCCATGTTATCATGTTTTTATTTTACTAGTGTGGTTTGTGGCTCTATAATATGAATGCCTATGTCTTTTAACAACAATAGTCAAGTCTTCCAATAGACTTTTTAGTGAAACCCAATAGATAGCTTTATTTTCTCTTTGTTTACTAAAATATTGAATGCTTATGTCTTTTAAATTTAGTAGGAAAGTATTCTAATGACTTGCTTATGACACCCCATAGAATATATTATGTTTAGTACCTTGGACACTGTAGCTTATTCACTTAAATCTCTGATAAATTGCATTTCTGGTATGCACAGTCTGGTTAGCACAGTTAGTAAGGTGTTGGGTTTCCACTATGAAATTAATACTGTCATTGGTTCGAATCCTATGGTATCATGTTTTTATTTTACTAGTGTGGTTTGTGGTTCTATAATATGAATGCCTATGTCTTTTAACAACAATAGTCAATTCTTCCAATGGACTTTTTAGTGAAACCCAATAGATAGCTTTATTTTCTCTTTGTTTACTAAAATATTGAATGATTATGTCTTTTAAATTTAGTAGGAAAGTATTCTAATGACTTGCTTATGACACCCCATAGAATATATTATGTTTAGTACCTTGGACACTGTAGCTTATTCACTTAAATCTCTGATAAATTATGTGCTTGGTATGCACAGTCTGGTTAGCACAGTTAGTAAGGTGTTGGGTTTGCACTATCAAATTAATTCTGTCATTGGATTGAATCCCATGTTATCATGTTTTTATTTTACTAGTGTGGTTTGTGGCTCTATAATATGAATGCCTATGTCTTTTAACAACAATAGTCAAGTATTCCAATGGACTTTTTAGTGAAACCCAATAGATAGTTTTATTTTCTCTTTGTTTACTAAAATATTGAATGCTTATGTCTTATTAATTTTGTAGGAAAGTATTCTAATGACTTGCTTATGACACCCCATAGAATATATTATGTTTAGTACCTTGGACACTGTAGCTTATTCTTTAAATCTCTGATAAATTGCACGTCTTGTATGCACGGTCTGCTTAGAACAGTTAGTAAGGTGTTGGGTTTGCACTATGAAATTAAGACTGTCATTGGTTCGAATCCCATGTTATCATGTTTTTATTTTACTAGTGTGGTTTGTGGCTCTATAATATAAATGCCTATGTCTTTTAACAACAATAGTCAAGTCTTCCAATACACTTTTTAGTGAAACCCAATAGATAGCTTTATTTTCTCTTTGTTTACTAAAATATTGAATGCTTATGTCTTTTAAATTTAGTAGGAAAGTATTCTAATGACTTGCTTATGACACCCCATAGAATATATTATGTTTAGTACCTTGGACACTGTAGTTTATTCACTTAAATCTCTGATAAATTGTTTGTTTGGTTTGCACAGTCTGGTTAGAACAGTTAATAATTTGTAGGGTTTGCGCTATCAAATTAAGACTGTCATTGGTTCGAATCCCATTTTATCATGTTTTTATTTTACTAGTGTGGTTTGTGGCTCTATAATATGAATGCCTATGTTTTTTTAACAACAATAGTTAAGTCTTCCAATAGACTTTTTAGTGTAACCCAATATATAACTTTATTTTCTCTTTGTTTACTAAAATATTGAATGCTTATGTCTTATAAATTTAGTAGGAAAGTATTCTAATGACTTGCTTATGACACCCCATAGAATATATTATGTTTAGTACCTTGGACACTGTAGCTTATTCACTTCAATCTCTGATAAATTGCACATCTGGTATGCACAGTCTGGTTAGCACAGTTAGTAAGGTGTAGGGTTTGCACAATGAAATTAAGACTGTCATTGGTTCGAATCCCATGTTATCATGTTTTTATTTTACTAGTGTGGTTTGTGGCTCTATAATATGAATGCCTATGTCTTTTAACAACAATAGTCAAGTCTTCCAATAGACTTTTTAGTGAAACCCAATAGATAGCTTTATTTTCTCTTTGTTTACTAAAATATTGAATGCTTATGTCTTATAAATTTAGTAGGAAAGTATTCTAATGACTTGCTTATGACACCCCATAGAATATATTATGTTTAGTACCTTGGACACTGTAGCTTATTCACTTAAATCTCTGATAAATTGCATGTCTGGTATGCACGGTCTGGTTAGCACAGTTAGTAAGGTGTTGGGTTTCCACTATGAAATTAAGGCTGTCATTGGTTGGAATCCCATGTTATCATGTTTTTATTTTACTAGTGTGGTTTGTGGCTCTATAATATGAATGCCTATGTCTTTTAACAACAATAGTCAAGTCTTCCAATGGACTTTTTAGTGAAACCCAATAGATAGCTTTATTTTCTCTTTGTTTACTCAAATATTGAATGCTTATGTCTTATTAATTTTGTAGGAAAGTATTCTAATGACTTGCTTATGACACCCCATAGAATATATTATGTTTAGTACCTTGGACACTGTAGCTTATTCACTTAAATCTCTGATAAATTATGTGCCTGGTATGCACAGTTTGGTTAGCACAGTTAGTAAGGTGTTGGGTTTGCACTATCAAATTAAGGCTGTCATTGGATCAAATCCCATGTTATCATGTTTTTATTTTACTAGTGTGGTTTGTGGCTCTATAATATGAATGCCTCTGTCTTTTAACAACAATAGTCAAGTCTTCCAATGGACTTTTTAGTGAAACCCAATAGATAGCTTTATTTTCTCTTTGTTTACTCAAATATTGAATGCTTATGTCTTATTAATTTTGTAGGAAAGTATTCTAATGACTTGCTTATGACACCCCATAGAATATATTATGTTTAGTACCTTGGACACTGTAGCTTATTCACTTAAATCTCTGATAAATTGCATGTCTGGTATGCACAGTCTGGTTAGCACAGTTAGTAAGGTGTTGGGTTTCCACTATGAAATTAATGCTGTCATTGGTTCGAATCCTATGGTATCATGTTTTTATTTTACTAGTGTGGTTTGTGGCTCTATAATATGAATGCCTATGTCTTTTAACAACAATAGTCAAGTCTTCCAATGGACTTTTTAGTGAAACCCAATAGATAGCTTTATTTTCTCTTTGTTTACTAAAATATTGAATGATTATGTCTTTTAAATTTAGTAGGAAAGTATTCTAATGACTTGCTTATGACACCCCATAGAATATATTATGTTTAGTACCTTGGACACTGTAGATTATTCACTTAAATCTCTGATAAATTATGTGCTTGGTATGCACAGTCTGGTTAGCACAGTTAGTAAGGTGTTGGGTTTGCACTATCAAATTAAGTCTGTCATTGGATTGAATCCCATGTTATCATGTTTTTATTTTACTAGTGTGGTTTGTGGCTCTATAATATGAATGCCTATGTCTTTTAACAACAATAGTCAAGTATTCCAATGGACTTTTTAGTGAAACCCAATAGATAGTTTTATTTTCTCTTTGTTTACTAAAATATTGAATGCTTATGTCTTATTAATTTTGTAGGAAAGTATTCTAATGAATTGCTTATGACACCCCATAGAATATATTATGTTTAGTACCTTGGACACTGTAGCTTATTCACTTAAATCTCTGATAAATTGCACGTCTTGTATGCACGGTCTGCTAAGAACAGTTAGTAAGGTGTTGGGTTTGCACTATGCAATTAAGACTGTCATTGGTTTGAATCCCATGTTATCATGTTTTTATTTTACTAGTGTGGTTTGTGGCTCTATAATATGAATGCCTATGTCTTTTAACAACAATAGTCAAGTCTTCCAATACACTTTTTAGTGAAACCCAATAGATAGCTTTATTTTCTCTTTGTTTACTAAAATATTGAATGCTTATGTCTTTTAAATTTAGTAGGATAGTATTCTAATGACTTGCTTATGACACCCCATAGAATATATTATGTTTAGTACCTTGGACACTGTAGTTTATTCACTTAAATCTCTGATAAATTGTTTGTTTGGTTTGCACAGTCTGGTTAGAACAGTTAATAATTTGTAGGGTTTGCGCTATCAAATTAAGACTGTCATTGGTTCGAATCCCATGTTATCATGTTTTTATTTTACTAGTGTGGTTTGTGGCTCTATAATATGAATGCCTATGTCTTTTAACAACAATAGTCAAGTCTTCCAATAGACTTTTTAGTGAAACCCAATAGATAGCTTTATTTTCTCTTTGTTTACTAAAATATTGAATGCTTATGTCTTATAAATTTAGTAGGAAAGTGTTCTAATGACTTGCTTATGACACCCCATAGAATATATTATGTTTAGTACCTTGGACACTGTAGCTTATTCACTTAAATCTCTGATAAATTGCATGTCTGGTATGCACGGTCTGGTTAGCACAGTTAGTAAGGTGTTGGGTTTCCACTATGAAATTAAGACTGTCATTGGTTCGAATCCCATGTTATCATGTTTTTATTTTACTAGTGTGGTTTGTGGCTCTATAATATGAATGCCTATGTCTTTTAACAACAATAGTCAAGTCTTCCAATGGACTTTTTAGTGAAACCCAATAGATAGCTTTATTTTCTCTTTGTTTACTCAAATATTGAATGCTTATCTTATTAATTTTGTAGGAAAGTATTCTAATGACTTGCTTATGACACCCCATAGAATATATTATGTTTAGTACCTTGGACACTGTAGCTTATTCACTTAAATCTCTGATAAATTATGTGCCTGGTATGCACAGTCTGGTTAGCACAGTTAGTAAGGTGTTGGGTTTGCACTATCAAATTAAGGCTGTCATTGGATCGAATCCCATGTTATCATGTTTTTATTTTACTAGTGTGGTTTGTGGCTCTATAATATGAATGCCTCTGTCTTTTAACAACAATAGTCAAGTCTTCCAATTGACTTTTTAGTGAAACACAATAGATAGCTTTATTTTCTCTTTGTTTACTCAAATATTGAATGCTTATGTCTTATTAATTTTGTAGGAAAGTATTCTAATGACTTGCTTATGACACCCCATAGAATATATTATGTTCAGTACCTTGGACACTGTAGCTTATTCACTTAAATCTCTGATAAATTGCATGTCTGGTATGCACAGTCTGGTTAGCACAGTTAGTAAGGTGTTGGGTTTCCACTATGAAATTAATGCTGTCATTGGTTCGAATCCTATGGTATCATGTTTTTATTTTACTAGTGTGGTTTGTGGCTCTATAATATGAATGCCTATGTCTTTTAACAACAATAGTCAATTCTTACAATGGACTTTTTAGTGAAACCCAATAGATAGCTTTATTTTCTCTTTGTTTACTAAAATATTGAATGATTATGTCTTTTAAATTTAGTAGGAAAGTATTCTAATGACTTGCTTATGACACCCCATAGATTATATTATGTTTAGTACCTTGGACACTGTAGCTTATTCACTTAAATCTCTGATAAATTGCTTGTCTGGTATGCACGGTCTGGTTAGCACAGTTAGTAAGGTGTTGGGTTTCCACTATGAAATTAAGGCTGTCATTGGTTCGAATCCAATGTTATCATGTTTTTATTTTACTAGTGTGGTTTGTGGCTCTATAATATGAATGCCTATGTCTTTTAACAACAATAGTCAAGTCTTCCAATGGACTTTTTAGTGAAACCCAATAGATAGCTTTATTTTCTCTTTGTTTACTCAAATATTGAATGCTTATGTCTTATTAATTTTGTAGGAAAGTATTCTAATGACTTGCTTATGACACCCCATAGAATATATTATGTTTAGTACCTTGGACACTGTAGCTTATTCACTTAAATCTCTGATAAATTGCATGTCTGGTATGCACAGTCTGGTTAGCACAGTTAGTAAGGTGTTGGGTTTCCACTATGAAATTAATACTGTCATTGGTTCGAATCCTATGGTATCATGTTTTTATTTTACTAGTGTGGTTTGTGGCTCTATAATATGAATGCCTATGTCTTTTAACAACAATAGTCAAGTCTTCCAATACACTTTTTAGTGAAACCCAATAGATAGCTTTATTTTCTCTTTGTTTACTAAAATATTGAATGATTATGTCTTTTAAATTTAGTAGGAAAGTATTCTAATGACTTGCTTATGACACCCCATAGAATATATTATGTTTAGTACCTTGGACACTGTAGCTTATTCACTTAAATCTCTGATAAATTGCATGTCTGGTATGCACGGTCTGGTTAGCACAGTTAGTAAGGTGTTGGGTTTCCACTATGAAATTAAGACTGTCATTGGTTCGAATCCCATGTTATCATGTTTTTATTTTACTAGTGTGGTTTGTGGCTCTATAATATGAATGCCTATGTCTTTTAACAACAATAGTCAAGTCTTCCAATGGACTTTTTAGTGAAACCCAATAGATAGCTTTATTTTCTCTTTGTTTACTCAAATATTGAATGCTTATCTTATTAATTTTGTAGGAAAGTATTCTAATGACTTGCTTATGACACCCCATAGAATATATTATGTTTAGTACCTTGGACACTGTAGCTTATTCACTTAAATCTCTGATAAATTATTTGCCTGGTATGCACAGTCTGGTTAGCACAGTTAGTAAGGTGTTGGGTTTGCACTATCAAATTAAGGCTGTCATTGGATCGAATCCCATGTTATCATGTTTTTATTTTACTAGTGTAATTTGTGGCTCTATAATATGAATGCCTCTGTCTTTTAACAACAATAGTCAAGTCTTCCAATGGACTTTTTAGTGAAACCCAATAGATAGCTTTATTTTCTCTTTGTTTACTCAAATATTGAATGCTTATGTCTTATTAATTTAGTAGGAAAGTATTCTAATGACTTGCTTATGACACCCCATAGAATATATTATGTTTAGTACCTTGGACACTGTAGCTTATTCACTTAAATCTCTGATAAATTGCTTGTCTGCTATGCACGGTCTGGTTAGCACAGTTAGTAAGGTGTTGGGTTTCCACTATGAAATTAAGGCTGTCATTGGTTCGAATCCAATGTTATCATGTTTTTATTTTACTAGTGTGGTTTGTGGCTCTATAATATGAATGCCTATGTCTTTTAACAACAATAGTCAAGTCTTCCAATGGACTTTTTAGTGAAACCCAATAGATAGCTTTATTTTCTCTTTGTTTACTCAAATATTGAATGCTTATGTCTTATTAATTTTGTAGGAAAGTATTCTAATGACTTGCTTATGACACCCCATAGAATATATTATGTTTAGTACCTTGGACACTGTAGCTTATTCACTTAAATCTCTGATAAATTGCATGTCTGGTATGCACAGTCTGGTTAGCACAGTTAGTAAGGTGTTGGGTTTCCACTATGAAATTAATACTGTCATTGGTTCGAATCCTATGGTATCATGTTTTTATTTTACTAGTGTGGTTTGTGGCTCTATAATATGAATGCCTATGTCTTTTAACAACAATAGTCAATTTTTCCAATGGACTTTTTAGTGAAACCCAATAGATAGCTTTATTTTCTCTTTGTTTACTAAAATATTGAATGATTATGTCTTTTAAATTTAGTAGGAAAGTATTCTAATGACTTGCTTATGACACCCCATAGAATATATTATGTTTAGTACCTTGGACACTGTAGCTTATTCACTTAAATCTCTGATAAATTATTTGCCTGGTATGCACAGTCTGGTTAGCACAGTTAGTAAGGTGTTGGGTTTGCACTATCAAATTAAGTCTGTCATTGGATCGAATCCCATGTTATCATGTTTTTATTTTACTAGTGTGGTTTGTGGCTCTATAATATGAATGCCTATGTCTTTTAACAACAATAGTCAAGTATTCCAATGGACTTTTTAGTGAAACCCAATAGATAGTTTTATTTTCTCTTTGTTTACTAAAATATTGAATGCTTATGTCATTAATTTTGTAAGAAAGTATTCTAATGACTTGCTTATGACACCCCATAGAATATATTATGTTTAGTACCTTGGACACTGTAGCTTATTCACTTAAATCTCTGATAAATTGCACATCTTGTATGCACGGTCTGCTTAGCACAGTTAGTAAGGTGTTGGGTTTGTACTATGAAATTAAGACTGTCATTGGTTCGAATCCCATGTTATCATGTTTTTATTTTACTAGTGTAGTTTGTGGCTCTATAATATGAATGCCTATGTCTTTTAACAACAATAGTCAAGTCTTCCAATACACTTTTTAGTGAAACCCAATAGATAGCTTTATTTTCTCTTTGTTTACTAAAATATTGAATGATTATGTCTTTTAAATTTAGTAGGAAAGTATTCTAATGACTTGCTTATGACACCACATAGAATATATTATGTTTAGTACCTTGGACACCGTAGCTTATTCACTTAAATCACTGATAAATTATGTGCGTGGTATGCACAGTTAGTAAGGTGTTGGGATGCACTATCAAATTAAGTCTGTCATTGGATCGAATCCCATGTTATCATGTTTTTATTTTACTAGTGTGGTTTGTGGCTCTATAATATGAATGCCTATGTCTTTTAACAACAATAGTCAAGTATTCCAATGGACTTTTTAGTGAAACCCAATAGATAGTTTTATTTTCTCTTTGTTTACTCAAATATTGAATGCTTATGTCTTATTAATTTTGTAGGAAAGTATTCTAATGACTTGCTTATGACACCCCATAGAATATATTATGTTTAGTACCTTGGACACTGTAGCTTATTCACTTAAATCTCTGATAAATTGCACATCTTGTATGCATGGTCTGGTTAGCACAGTTAGTAAGGTGTTGGGTTTGCACTATGAAATTAAGACTGTCATTGGTTCGAATCCTATGTTATCATGTTTTATTTTACTAGTGTGGTTTGTGGCTCTATAATATGAATGCCTATGTCTTTTAACAACAATAGTCAAGTCTTCCAATAGACTTTTTAGTGAAACCCAATAGATAGCTTTATTTTCTCTTTGTTTACTAAAATATTGAATGCTTATGTCTTTTAAATTTAGTAGGAAAGTATTCTAATGACTTGCTTATGACACCCCATAGAATATATTATGTTTAATACCTTGGACACTGTAGCTTATTCACTTAAATCTCTGATAAATTATGTGCGTGGTATGCACAGTCTGGTTAGCACAGTTAGTAAGGTGTTGGGTTTGCACTATCAAATTAAGTCTGTCATTGGATCGAATCCCATGTTATCATGTTTTTATTTTACTAGTGTGGTTTGTGGCTCTATAATATGAATGCCTATGTCTTTTAACAACAATAGTCAAGTATTCCAATGGACTTTTTAGTGAAACCCAATAGATAGTTTTATTTTCTCTTTGTTTACTCAAATATTGAATGCTTATGTCTTATTAATTTTGTAGGAAAGTATTCTAATGACTTGCTTATGACACCCCATAGAATATATTATGTTTAGTAATTTGGACACTGTAGCTTATTCACTTAAATCTCTGATAAATTGGACGTCTTATATGCACGGTCTGGTTAGCACAGTTAGTAAGGTGTTGGGTTTGCACTATGAAATTAAGACTGTCATTGGTTCGAATCCCATGTTATCATGTTTTTATTTTACTAGTGTGGTTTGTGGCTCTATAATATGAATGCCTATGTCTTTTAACAACAATAGTCAAGTCTTCCAATAGACTTTTTAGTGAAACCCAATAGATAGCTTTATTTTCTCTTTGTTTACTAAAATATTGAATGCTTATGTCTTTTAAATTTAGTAGGAAAGTATTCTAATGACTTGCTTATGACACCCCATAGAATATATTATGTTTAGTACCTTGGACACTGTAGCTTATTCACTTAAATCTCTGATAAATTGCATTTCTGGTATGCACAGTCTGGTTAGCACAGTTAGTAAGGTGTTGGGTTTCCACTATGAAATTAATACTGTCATTGGTTCGAATCCTATGGTATCATGTTTTTATTTTACTAGTGTGGTTTGTGGTTCTATAATATGAATGCCTATGTCTTTTAACAACAATAGTCAATTCTTCCAATGGACTTTTTAGTGAAACCCAATAGATAGCTTTATTTTCTCTTTGTTTACTAAAATATTGAATGATTATGTCTTTTAAATTTAGTAGGAAAGTATTCTAATGACTTGCTTATGACACCCCATAGAATATATTATGTTTAGTACCTTGGACACTGTAGCTTATTCACTTAAATCTCTGATAAATTATGTGCTTGGTATGCACAGTCTGGTTAGCACAGTTAGTAAGGTGTTGGGTTTGCACTATCAAATTAATTCTGTCATTGGATTGAATCCCATGTTATCATGTTTTTATTTTACTAGTGTGGTTTGTGGCTCTATAATATGAATGCCTATGTCTTTTAACAACAATAGTCAAGTATTCCAATGGACTTTTTAGTGAAACCCAATAGATAGTTTTATTTTCTCTTTGTTTACTAAAATATTGAATGCTTATGTCTTATTAATTTTGTAGGAAAGTATTCTAATGACTTGCTTATGACACCCCATAGAATATATTATGTTTAGTACCTTGGACACTGTAGCTTATTCTTTAAATCTCTGATAAATTGCACATCTTGTATGCACGGTCTGCTTAGAACAGTTAGTAAGGTGTTGGGTTTGCACTATGAAATTAAGACTGTCATTGGTTCGAATCCCATGTTATCATGTTTTTATTTTACTAGTGTGGTTTGTGGCTCTATAATATAAATGCCTATGTCTTTTAACAACAATAGTCAAGTCTTCCAATACACTTTTTAGTGAAACCCAATAGATAGCTTTATTTTCTCTTTGTTTACTAAAATATTGAATGCTTATGTCTTTTAAATTTAGTAGGAAAGTATTCTAATGACTTGCTTATGACACCCCATAGAATATATTATGTTTAGTACCTTGGACACTGTAGTTTATTCACTTAAATGTCTGATAAATTGTTTGTTTGGTTTGCACAGTCTGGTTAGAACAGTTAATAATTTGTAGGGTTTGCGCTATCAAATTAAGACTGTCATTGGTTCGAATCCCATTTTATCATGTTTTTATTTTACTAGTGTGGTTTGTGGCTCTATAATATGAATGCCTATGTTTTTTTAACAACAATAGTTAAGTCTTCCAATAGACTTTTTAGTGTAACCCAATATATAACTTTATTTTCTCTTTGTTTACTAAAATATTGAATGCTTATGTCTTATAAATTTAGTAGGAAAGTATTCTAATGACTTGCTTATGACACCCCATAGAATATATTATGTTTAGTACCTTGGACACTGTAGCTTATTCACTTCAATCTCTGATAAATTGCACATCTGGTATGCACAGTCTGGTTAGCACAGTTAGTAAGGTGTAGGGTTTGCACAATGAAATTAAGACTGTCATTGGTTCGAATCCCGTGTTATCATGTTTTTATTTTACTAGTGTGGTTTGTGGCTCTATAATATGAATGCCTATGTCTTTTAACAACAATAGTCAAGTCTTCCAATAGACTTTTTAGTGAAACCCAATAGATAGCTTTATTTTCTCTTTGTTTACTAAAATATTGAATGCTTATGTCTTATAAATTTAGTAGGAAAGTATTCTAATGACTTGCTTATGACACCCCATAGAATATATTATGTTTAGTACCTTGGACACTGTAGCTTATTCACTTAAATCTCTGATAAATTGCATGTCTGGTATGCACGGTCTGGTTAGCACAGTTAGTAAGGTGTTGGGTTTCCACTATGAAATTAAGACTGTCATTGGTTGGAATCCCATGTTATCATGTTTTTATTTTACTAGTGTGGTTTGTGGCTCTATAATATGAATGCCTATGTCTTTTAACAACAATAGTCAAGTCTTCCAATGGACTTTTTAGTGAAACCCAATAGATAGCTTTATTTTCTCTTTGTTTACTCAAATATTGAATGCTTATGTCTTATTAATTTTGTAGGAAAGTATTCTAATGACTTGCTTATGACACCCCATAGAATATATTATGTTTAGTACCTTGGACACTGTAGCTTATTCACTTAAATCTCTGATAAATTATGTGCCTGGTATGCACAGTTTGGTTAGCACAGTTAGTAAGGTGTTGGGTTTGCACTATCAAATTAAGGCTGTCATTGGATCAAATCCCATGTTATCATGTTTTTATTTTACTAGTGTGGTTTGTGGCTCTATAATATGAATGCCTCTGTCTTTTAACAACAATAGTCAAGTCTTCCAATGGACTTTTTAGTGAAACCCAATAGATAGCTTTATTTTCTCTTTGTTTACTCAAATATTGAATGCTTATGTCTTATTAATTTTGTAGGAAAGTATTCTAATGACTTGCTTATGACACCCCATAGAATATATTATGTTTAGTACCTTGGACACTGTAGCTTATTCACTTAAATCTCTGATAAATTGCATGTCTGGTATGCACAGTCTGGTTAGCACAGTTAGTAAGGTGTTGGGTTTCCACTATGAAATTAATGCTGTCATTGGTTCGAATCCTATGGTATCATGTTTTTATTTTACTAGTGTGGTTTGTGGCTCTATAATATGAATGCCTATGTCTTTTAACAACAATAGTCAAGTCTTCCAATGGACTTTTTAGTGAAACCCAATAGATAGCTTTATTTTCTCTTTGTTTACTAAAATATTGAATGATTATGTCTTTTAAATTTAGTAGGAAAGTATTCTAATGACTTGCTTATGACACCCCATAGAATATATTATGTTTAGTACCTTGGACACTGTAGCTTATTCACTTAAATCTCTGATAAATTATGTGCTTGGTATGCACAGTCTGGTTAGCACAGTTAGTAAGGTGTTGGGTTTGCACTATCAAATTAAGTCTGTCATTGGATTGAATCCCATGTTATCATGTTTTTATTTTACTAGTGTGGTTTGTGGCTCTATAATATGAATGCCTATGTCTTTTAACAACAATAGTCAAGTATTCCAATGGACTTTTTAGTGAAACCCAATAGATAGTTTTATTTTCTCTTTGTTTACTAAAATATTGAATGCTTATGTCTTATTAATTTTGTAGGAAAGTATTCTAATGAATTGCTTATGACACCCCATAGAATATATTATGTTTAGTACCTTGGACACTGTAGCTTATTCACTTAAATCTCTGATAAATTGCACGTCTTGTATGCACGGTCTGCTAAGAACAGTTAGTAAGGTGTTGGGTTTGCACTATGCAATTAAGACTGTCATTGGTTTGAATCCCATGTTATCATGTTTTTATTTTACTAGTGTGGTTTGTGGCTCTATAATATGAATGCCTATGTCTTTTAACAACAATAGTCAAGTCTTCCAATACACTTTTTAGTGAAACCCAATAGATAGCTTTATTTTCTCTTTGTTTACTAAAATATTGAATGCTTATGTCTTTTAAATTTAGTAGGATAGTATTCTAATGACTTGCTTATGACACCCCATAGAATATATTATGTTTAGTACCTTGGACACTGTAGTTTATTCACTTAAATCTCTGATAAATTGTTTGTTTGGTTTGCACAGTCTGGTTAGA
The DNA here is from genome assembly GCF_028390025.1 of Pseudophryne corroboree. Taxonomy (NCBI): domain Eukaryota; kingdom Metazoa; phylum Chordata; class Amphibia; order Anura; family Myobatrachidae; genus Pseudophryne; species Pseudophryne corroboree. Next base: position 663,983,379 of record NC_086449.1, on the reverse strand, counting down.
ACAGTTAATAATTTGTAGGGTTTGCGCTATCAAATTAAGACTGTCATTGGTTCGAATCCCATGTTATCATGTTTTTATTTTACTAGTGTGGTTTGTGGCTCTATAATATGAATGCCTATGTCTTTTAACAACAATAGTCAAGTCTTCCAATAGACTTTTTAGTGAAACCCAATAGATAGCTTTATTTTCTCTTTGTTTACTAAAATATTGAATGCTTATGTCTTATAAATTTAGTAGGAAAGTATTCTAATGACTTGCTTATGACACCCCATAGAATATATTATGTTTAGTACCTTGGACACTGTAGCTTATTCACTTAAATCTCTGATAAATTGCATGTCTGGTATGCACGGTCTGGTTAGCACAGTTAGTAAGGTGTTGGGTTTCCACTATGAAATTAAGACTGTCATTGGTTCGAATCCCATGTTATCATGTTTTTATTTTACTAGTGTGGTTTGTGGCTCTATAATATGAATGCCTATGTCTTTTAACAACAATAGTCAAGTCTTCCAATGGACTTTTTAGTGAAACCCAATAGATAGCTTTATTTTCTCTTTGTTTACTCAAATATTGAATGCTTATCTTATTAATTTTGTAGGAAAGTATTCTAATGACTTGCTTATGACACCCCATAGAATATATTATGTTTAGTACCTTGGACACTGTAGCTTATTCACTTAAATCTCTGATAAATTATGTGCCTGGTATGCACAGTCTGGTTAGCACAGTTAGTAAGGTGTTGGGTTTGCACTATCAAATTAAGGCTGTCATTGGATCGAATCCCATGTTATCATGTTTTTATTTTACTAGTGTGGTTTGTGGCTCTATAATATGAATGCCTCTGTCTTTTAACAACAATAGTCAAGTCTTCCAATGGACTTTTTAGTGAAACCCAATAGATAGCTTTATTTTCTCTTTGTTTACTCAAATATTGAATGCTTATGTCTTATTAATTTTGTAGGAAAGTATTCTAATGACTTGCTTATGACACCCCATAGAATATATTATGTTCAGTACCTTGGACACTGTAGCTTATTCACTTAAATCTCTGATAAATTGCATGTCTGGTATGCACAGTCTGGTTAGCACAGTTAGTAAGGTGTTGGGTTTCCACTATGAAATTAATGCTGTCATTGGTTCGAATCCTATGGTATCATGTTTTTATTTTACTAGTGTGGTTTGTGGCTCTATAATATGAATGCCTATGTCTTTTAACAACAATAGTCAATTCTTACAATGGACTTTTTAGTGAAACCCAATAGATAGCTTTATTTTCTCTTTGTTTACTAAAATATTGAATGATTATGTCTTTTGAATTTAGTAGGAAAGTATTCTAATGACTTGCTTATGACACCCCATAGAATATATTATGTTTAGTACCTTGGACACTGTAGCTTATTCACTTAAATCTCTGATAAATTGCTTGTCTGGTATGCACGGTCTGGTTAGCACAGTTAGTAAGGTGTTGGGTTTCCACTATGAAATTAAGGCTGTCATTGGTTCGAATCCAATGTTATCATGTTTTTATTTTACTAGTGTGGTTTGTGGCTCTATAATATGAATGCCTATGTCTTTTAACAACAATAGTCAAGTCTTCCAATGGACTTTTTAGTGAAACCCAATAGATAGCTTTATTTTCTCTTTGTTTACTCAAATATTGAATGCTTATGTCTTATTAATTTTGTAGGAAAGTATTCTAATGACTTGCTTATGACACCCCATAGAATATATTATGTTTAGTACCTTGGACACTGTAGCTTATTCACTTAAATCTCTGATAAATTGCATGTCTGGTATGCACAGTCTGGTTAGCACAGTTAGTAAGGTGTTGGGTTTCCACTATGAAATTAATACTGTCATTGGTTCGAATCCTATGGTATCATGTTTTTATTTTACTAGTGTGGTTTGTGGCTCTATAATATGAATGCCTATGTCTTTTAACAACAATAGTCAATTCTTCCAATGGACTTTTTAGTGAAACCCAATAGATAGCTTTATTTTCTCTTTGTTTACTAAAATATTGAATGATTATGTCTTTTAAATTTAGTAGGAAAGTATTCTAATGACTTGCTTATGACACCCCATAGAATATATTATGTTTAGTACCTTGGACACTGTAGCTTATTCACTTAAATCTCTGATAAATTATTTGCCTGGTATGCACAGTCTGGTTAGCACAGTTAGTAAGGTGTTGGGTTTGCACTATCAAATTAAGTCTGTCATTGGATCGAATCCCATGTTATCATGTTTTTATTTTACTAGTGTGGTTTGTGGCTCTATAATATGAATGCTTATGTCTTTTAACAACAATAGTCAAGTATTCCAATGGACTTTTTAGTGAAACCCAATAGATAGTTTTATTTTCTCTTTGTTTACTAAAATATTGAATGCTTATGTCATTAATTTTGTAAGAAAGTATTCTAATGACTTGCTTATGACACCCCATAGAATATATTATGTTTAGTACCTTGGACACTGTAGCTTATTCACTTAAATCTCTGATAAATTGCACGTCTTGTATGCACGGTCTGCTTAGCACAGTTAGTAAGGTGTTGGGTTTGCACTATGAAATTAAGACTGTCATTGGTTCGAATCCCATGTTATCATGTTTTTATTTTACTAGTGTAGTTTGTGGCTCTATAATATGAATGCCTATGTCTTTTAACAACAATAGTCAAGTCTTCCAATACACTTTTTAGTGAAACCCAATAGATAGCTTTATTTTCTCTTTGTTTACTAAAATATTGAATGATTATGTCTTTTAAATTTAGTAGGAAAGTATTCTAATGACTTGCTTATGACACCACATAGAATATATTATGTTTAGTACCTTGGACACTGTAGCTTATTCACTTAAATCACTGATAAATTATGTGCGTGGTATGCACAGTTAGTAAGGTGTTGGGATGCACTATCAAATTAAGTCTGTCATTGGATCGAATCCCATGTTATCATGTTTTTATTTTACTAGTGTGGTTTGTGGCTCTATAATATGAATGCCTATGTCTTTTAACAACAATAGTCAAGTATTCCAATGGACTTTTTAGTGAAACCCAATAGATAGTTTTATTTTCTCTTTGTTTACTCAAATATTGAATGCTTATGTCTTGTTAATTTTGTAGGAAAGTATTCTAATGACTTGCTTATGACACCCCATAGAATATATTATGTTTAGTACCTTGGACACTGTAGCTTATTCACTTAAATCTCTGATAAATTGCACGTCTTGTATGCATGGTCTGGTTAGCACAGTTAGTAAGGTGTTGGGTTTGCACTGTGAAATTAAGACTGTCATTGGTTCGAATCCCATGTTATCATGTTTTATTTTAGTAGTGTGGTTTGTGGCTCTATAATATGAATGCCTATGTCTTTTAACAACAATAGTCAAGTCTTCCAATAGACTTTTTAGTGAAACCCAATAGATAGCTTTATTTTCTCTTTGTTTACTAAAATATTGAATGCTTATGTCTTTTAAATTTAGTAGGAAAGTATTCTAATGACTTGCTTATGACACCCCATAGAATATATTATGTTTAATACCTTGGACACTGTAGCTTATTCACTTAAATCTCTGATAAATTATGTGCGTGGTATGCACAGTCTGGTTAGCACAGTTAGTAAGGTGTTGGGTTTGCACTATCAAATTAAGTCTGTCATTGGATTAAATCCCATGTTATCATGTTTTTATTTTACTAGTGTGGTTTGTGGCTCTATAATATGAATGCATATGTCTTTTAACAACAATAGTCAAGTATTCCAATGGACTTTTTAGTGAAACCCAATAGATAGTTTTATTTTCTCTTTGTTTACTAAAATATTGAATGCTTATGTCTTATTAATTTTGTAGGAAAGTATTCTAATGACTTGCTTATGACACCCCATAGAATATATTATGTTTAGTACCTTGGACACTGTAGCTTATTCACTTAAATCTCTGATAAATTGCACGTTTTGTATGCACGGTCTGTTTAGCACAGTTAGTAAGGTGTTGGGTTTGCACTATGAAATTAAGACTGTCATTGGTTCGAATCCCATGTTATCATGTTTTTATTTTACTAGTGTGGTTTGTGGCTCTATAATATGAATGCCTATGTCTTTTAACAACAATAGTCAAGTCTTCCAATACACTTTTTAGTGAAACCCAATAGATAGCTTTATTTTCTCTTTGTTTACTAAAATATTGAATGCTTATGTCTTTTAAATTTAGTAGGAAAGTATTCTAATGACTTGCTTATGACACCCCATAGAATATATTATATTTAGTACCTTGGACACTGTAGTTTATTCACTTAAATCTCTGATAAATTGTTTGTTTGGTTTGCACAGTCTGGATAGAACAGTTAATAATTTGTAGGGTTTGCGCTATCAAATTAAGACTGTCATTGGTTCGAATCCCATTTTATCATGTTTTTATTTTACTAGTGTGGTTTGTGGCTCTATAATATGAATGCCTATGTTTTTTTAACAACAATAGTTAAGTCTTCCAATAGACTTTTTAGTGTAACCCAATATATAACTTTATTTTCTCTTTGTTTACTAAAATATTGAATGCTTATGTCTTATAAATTTAGTAGGAAAGTATTCTAATGACTTGCTTATGACACCCCATAGAATATATTATGTTTAGTACCTTGGACACTGTAGCTTATTCACTTAAATCACTGATAAATTTTGTGCGTGGTATGCACAGTTAGTAAGGTGTTGGGATGCACTATCAAATTAAGTCTGTCATTGGATCGAATCCCATGTTATCATGTTTTTATTTTACTAGTGTGGTTTGTGGCTCTATAATATGAATGCCTATGTCTTTTAACAACAATAGTCAAGTCTTCCAATAGACTTTTTAGTGAAACCCAATAGATAGCTTTATTTTCTCTTTGTTTACTAAAATATTGAATGCTTATGTCTTATAAATTTAGTAGGAAAGTATTCTAATGACTTGCTTATGACACCCCATAGAATATATTATGTTTAGTACCTTGGACACTGTAGCTTATTCACTTAAATCTCTGATAAATTGCATGTCTGGTATGCACGGTCTGGTTAGCACAGTTAGTAAGGTGTTGGGTTTCCACTATGAAATTAAGACTGTCATTGGTTCGAATCCCATGTTATCATGTTTTTATTTTACTAGTGTGGTTTGTGGCTCTATAATATGAATGCCTATGTCTTTTAACAACAATAGTCAAGTCTTCCAATGGACTTTTTAGTGAAACCCAATAGATAGCTTTATTTTCTCTTTGTTTACTCAAATATTGAATGCTTATCTTATTAATTTTGTAGGAAAGTATTCTAATGACTTGCTTATGACACCCCATAGAATATATTATGTTTAGTACCTTGGACACTGTAGCTTATTCACTTAAATCTCTGATAAATGATGTGCCTGGTATGCACAGTCTGGTTAGCACAGTTAGTAAGGTGTTGGGTTTGCACTATCAAATTAAGGCTGTCATTGGATCGAATCCCATGTTATCATGTTTTTATTTTACTAGTGTGGTTTGTGGCTCTATAATATGAATGCCTCTGTCTTTTAACAACAATAGTCAAGTCTTCCAATGGACTTTTTAGTGAAACCCAATAGATAGCTTTATTTTCTCTTTGTTTACTCAAATATTGAATGCTTTTGTCTTATTAATTTTGTAGGAAAGTATTCTAATGACTTGCTTATGACACCCCATAGAATATATTATGTTTAGTACCTTGGACACTGTAGCTTATTCACTTAAATCTCTGATAAATTGCATGTCTGGTATGCACAGTCTGGTTAGCACAGTTAGTAAGGTGTTGGGTTTCCACTATGAAATTATTGCTGTCATTGGTTCAAATCCTATGGTATCATGTTTTTATTTTACTAGTGTGGTTTGTGGCTCTATAATATGAATGCCTATGTCTTTTAACAACAATAGTCAAGTCTTCCAATGGACTTTTTAGTGAAACCCAATAGATAGCTTTATTTTCTCTTTGTTTACTCAAATATTGAATGCTTATGTCTTATTAATTTTGTAGGAAAGTATTCTAATGACTTGCTTATGACACCCCATAGAATATATTATGTTTAGTACCTTGGACACTGTAGCTTATTCACTTAAATCTCTGATAAATTGCATGTCTGGTATGCACAGTCTGGTTAGCACAGTTAGTAAGGTGTTGGGTTTCCACTATGAAATTAATACTGTCATTGGTTCGAATCCTATGGTATCATGTTTTTATTTTACTAGTGTGGTTTGTGGCTCTATAATATGAATGCCTATGTCTTTTAACAACAATAGTCAATTCTTCCAATGGACTTTTTAGTGAAACCCAATAGATAGCTTTATTTTCTCGTTGTTTACTAAAATATTGAATGATTATGTCTTTTAAATTTAGTAGGAAAGTATTCTAATGACTTGCTTATGACACCCCATAGAATATATTATGTTTAGTACCTTGGACACTGTAGCTTATTCACTTAAATCTCTGATAAATTATTTGCCTGGTATGCACAGTCCGGTTAGCACAGTTAGTAAGGTGTTGGGTTTGCACTATCAAATTAAGTCTGTCATTGGATCGAATCCCATGTTATCATGTTTTTATTTTACTAGTGTGGTTTGTGGCTCTATAATATGAATGCCTATGTCTTTTAACAACAATAGTCAAGTATTCCAATGGACTTTTTAGTGAAACCCAATAGATAGTTTTATTTTCTCTTTGTTTACTAAAATATTGAATGCTTATGTCATTAATTTTGTAAGAAAGTATTCTAATGACTTGCTTATGACACCCCATAGAATATATTATGTTTAGTACCTTGGACACTGTAGCTTATTCACTTAAATCTCTGATAAATTGCACGTCTTGTATGCACGGTCTGCTTAGCACATTAGTAAGGTGTTGGGTTTGCACTATGAAATTAAGACTGTCATTGGTTCGAATCCCATGTTATCATGTTTTATTTTACTAGTGTGGTTTGTGGCTCTATAATATGAATGCCTATGTCTTTTAACAACAATAGTCAAGTCTTCCAATAGACTTTTTAGTGAAACCCAATAGATAGCTTTATTTTCTCTTTGTTTACTAAAATATTGAATGCTTATGTCTTATAAATTTAGTAGGAAAGTATTCTAATGACTTGCTTATGACACCCCATAGAATATATTATGTTTAGTACCTTGGACACTGTAGCTTATTCACTTAAATCTCTGATAAATTGCATGTCTGGTATGCACGGTCTGGTTAGCACAGTTAGTAAGGTGTTGGGTTTCCACTATGAAATTAAGACTGTCATTGGTTCGAATCCCATGTTATCATGTTTTTATTTTACTAGTGTGGTTTGTGGCTCTATAATATGAATGCCTATGTCTTTTAACAACAATAGTCAAGTCTTCCAATGGACTTTTTAGTGAAACCCAATAGATAGCTTTATTTTCTCTTTGTTTACTCAAATATTGAATGCTTATCTTATTAATTTTGTAGGAAAGTATTCTAATGACTTGCTTATGACACCCCATAGAATATATTATGTTTAGTACCTTGGACACTGTAGCTTATTCACTTAAATCTCTGATAAATGATGTGCCTGGTATGCACAGTCTGGTTAGCACAGTTAGTAAGGTGTTGGGTTTGCACTATCAAATTAAGGCTGTCATTGGATCGAATCCCATGTTATCATGTTTTTATTTTACTAGTGTGGTTTGTGGCTCTATAATATGAATGCCTCTGTCTTTTAACAACAATAGTCAAGTCTTCCAATGGACTTTTTAGTGAAACCCAATAGATAGCTTTATTTTCTCTTTGTTTACTCAAATATTGAATGCTTATGTCTTATTAATTTTGTAGGAAAGTATTCTAATGACTTGCTTATGACACCCCATAGAATATATTATGTTTAGTACCTTGGACACTGTAGCTTATTCACTTAAATCTCTGATAAATTGCATGTTTGGTATGCACAGTCTGGTTAGCACAGTTAGTAAGGTGTTGGGTTTCCACTATGAAATTATTGCTGTCATTGGTTCGAATCCTATGGTATCATGTTTTTATTTTACTAGTGTGGTTTGTGGCTCTATAATATGAATGCCTATGTCTTTTAACAACAATAGTCAATTCTTACAATGGACTTTTTAGTGAAACCCAATAGATAGCTTTATTTTCTCTTTGTTTACTAAAATATTGAATGATTATGTCTTTTAAATTTAGTAGGAAAGTATTCTAATGACTTGCTTATGACACCCCATAGAATATATTATGTTTAGTACCTTGGACACTGTAGCTTATTCACTTAAATCTCTGATAAATTGCTTGTCTGGTATGCACGGTCTGGTTAGCACAGTTAGTAAGGTGTTGGGTTTCCACTATGAAATTAAGGCTGTCATTGGTTCGAATCCAATGTTATCATGTTTTTATTTTACTAGTGTGGTTTGTGGCTCTATAATATGAATGCCTATGTCTTTTAACAACAATAGTCAAGTCTTCCAATGGACTTTTTAGTGAAACCCAATAGATAGCTTTATTTTCTCTTTGTTTACTCAAATATTGAATGCTTATCTTATTAATTTTGTAGGAAAGTATTCTAATGACTTGCTTATGACACCCCATAGAATATATTATGTTTAGTACCTTGGACACTGTAGCTTATTCACTTAAATCTCTGATAAATGATGTGCCTGGTATGCACAGTCTGGTTAGCACAGTTAGTAAGGTGTTGGGTTTGCACTATCAAATTAAGGCTGTCATTGGATCGAATCCCATGTTATCATGTTTTTATTTTACTAGTGTGGTTTGTGGCTCTATAATATGAATGCCTCTGTCTTTTAACAACAATAGTCAAGTCTTCCAATGGACTTTTTAGCGAAACCCAATAGATAGCTTTATTTTCTCTTTGTTTACTCAAATATTGAATGCTTATGTCTTATTAATTTTGTAGGAAAGTATTCTAATGACTTGCTTATGACACCCCATAGAATATATTATGTTTAGTACCTTGGACACTGTAGCTTATTCACTTAAATCTCTGATAAATTGCATGTTTGGTATGCACAGTCTGGTTAGCACAGTTAGTAAGGTGTTGGGTTTCCACTATGAAATTATTGCTGTCATTGGTTCGAATCCTATGGTATCATGTTTTTATTTTACTAGTGTGGTTTGTGGCTCTATAATATGAATGCCTATGTCTTTTAACAACAATAGTCAATTCTTACAATGGACTTTTTAGTGAAACCCAATAGATAGCTTTATTTTCTCTTTGTTTACTAAAATATTGAATGATTATGTCTTTTAAATTTAGTAGGAAAGTATTCTAATGACTTGCTTATGACACCCCATAGAATATATTATGTTTAGTACCTTGGACACTGTAGCTTATTCACTTAAATCTCTGATAAATTGCTTGTCTGGTATGCACGGTCTGGTTAGCACAGTTAGTAAGGTGTTGGGTTTCCACTATGAAATTAAGGCTGTCATTGGTTCGAATCCAATGTTATCATGTTTTTATTTTACTAGTGTGGTTTGTGGCTCTATAATATGAATGCCTATGTCTTTTAACAACAATAGTCAAGTCTTCCAATGGACTTTTTAGTGAAACCCAATAGATAGCTTTATTTTCTCTTTGTTTACTCAAATATTGAATGCTTATGTCTTATTAATTTTGTAGGAAAGTATTCTAATGACTTGCTTATGACACCCCATAGAATATATTATGTTTAGTACCTTGGACACTGTAGCTTATTCACTTAAATCTCTGATAAATTGCATGTCTGGTATGCACAGTCTGGTTAGCACAGTTAGTAAGGTGTTGGGTTTCCACTATGAAATTAATACTGTCATTGGTTCGAATCCTATGGTATCATGTTTTTATTTTACTAGTGTGGTTTGTGGCTCTATAATATGAATGCCTATGTCTTTTAACAACAATAGTCAATTCTTCCAATGGACTTTTTAGTGAAACCCAATAGATAGCTTTATTTTCTCTTTGTTTACTAAAATATTGAATGATTATGTCTTTTAAATTTAGTAGGAAAGTATTCTAATGACTTGCTTATGACACCCCATAGAATATATTATGTTTAGTACCTTGGACACTGTAGCTTATTCACTTAAATCTCTGATAAATTATTTGCCTGGTATGTACAGTCCGGTTAGCACAGTTAGTAAGGTGTTGGGTTTGCACTATCAAATTAAGTCTGTCATTGGATCGAATCCCATGTTATCATGTTTTTATTTTACTAGTGTGGTTTGTGGCTCTATAATATGAATGCCTATGTCTTTTAACAACAATAGTCAAGTATTCCAATGGACTTTTTAGTGAAACCCAATAGATAGTTTTATTTTCTCTTTGTTTACTAAAATATTGAATGCTTATGTCATTAATTTTGTAAGAAAGTATTCTAATGACTTGCTTATGACACCCCATAGAATATATTATGTTTAGTACCTTGGACACTGTAGCTTATTCACTTAAATCTCTGATAAATTGCACGTCTTGTATGCACGGTCTGCTTAGCACAGTTAGTAAGGTGTTGGGTTTGCACTATGAAATTAAGACTGTCATTGGTTCGAATCCCATGTTATCATGTTTTTATTTTACTAGTGTAGTTTGTGGCTCTATAATATGAATGCCTATGTCTTTTAACAACAATAGTCAAGTCTTCCAATACACTTTTTAGTGAAACCCAATAGATAGCTTTATTTTCTCTTTGTTTACTAAAATATTGAATGATTATGTCTTTTAAATTTAGTAGGAAAGTATTCTAATGACTTGCTTATGACACCACATAGAATATATTATGTTTAGTACCTTGGACACTGTAGTTTATTCACTTAAATCTCTGATAAATTGTTTGTTTGGTTTGCACAGTCTGGATAGAACAGTTAATAATTTGTAGGGTTTGCGCTATCAAATTAAGACTGTCATTGGTTCGAATCCCATTTTATCATGTTTTTATTTTACTAGTGTGGTTTGTGGCTCTATAATATGAATGCCTATGTTTTTTAACAACAATAGTTAAGTCTTCCAATAGACTTTTTAGTGTAACCCAATATATAACTTTATTTTCTCTTTGTTTACTAAAATATTGAATGCTTATGTCTTATAAATTTAGTAGGAAAGTATTCTAATGACTTGCTTATGACACCCCATAGAATATATTATGTTTAGTACCTTGGACACTGTAGCTTATTCACTTAAATCTCTGATAAATTGCATGTCTTGTATGCACGGTCTGCTTAGCACAGTTAGTAAGGTGTTGGGTTTGCACTTTGAAATTAAGACTGTCATTGGTTCGAATCCCATGTTATCATGTTTTTATTTTACTAGTGTGGTTTGTGGCTCTATAATATGAATGCCTATGTCTTTTAACAACAATAGTCAAGTCTTCCAATACACTTTTTAGTGAAACCCAATAGATAGCTTTATTTTCTCTTTGTTTACTAAAATATTGAATGATTATGTCTTTTAAATTTAGTAGGAAAGTATTCTAATGACTTGCTTATGACACCCCATAGAATATATTATGTTTAGTACCTTGGACACTGTAGCTTATTCACTTAAATCACTGATAAATTTTGTGCGTGGTATGCACAGTTAGTAAGGTGTTGGGATGCACTATCAAATTAAGTCTGTCATTGGATCGAATCCCATGTTATCATGTTTTTATTTTACTAGTGTGGTTTGTGGCTCTATAATATGAATGCCTGTCTTTTAACAACAATAGTCAAGTATTCCAATGGACTTTTTAGTGAAACCCAATAGATAGCTTTATTTTCTCTTTGTTTACTAAAATATTGAATGCTTATGTCTTATAAATTTTGTAGGAAAGTATTCTAATGACTTGCTTATGACACCCCATAGAATATATTATATTTAGTACCTTGGACACTGTAGCTTATTCACTTAAATCTCTGATAAATTGCATGTCTGGTATGCACGGTCTGGTTAGCACAGTTAGTAAGGTGTTGGGTTTCCACTATGAAATTACGGCTGTCATTGGTTCGAATTCAATGTTATCATGTTTTTATTTTACTAGTGTGGTTTGTGGCTCTATAATATGAATGCCTATGTCTTTTAACAACAATAGTCAAGTCTTCCAAGGGACTTTTTAGTGAAACCCAATAGATAGCTTTATTTTCTCTTTGTTTACTCAAATATTGAATGCTTATGTCTTATTAATTTTGTAGGAAAGTATTCTAATGACTTGCTTATGACACCCCATAGAATATATTATGTTTAGTACCTTGGACACTGTAGCTTATTCACTTAAATCTCTGATAAATTATGTGCCTGGTATGCACAGTCTGGTTAGCACAGTTAGTAAGGTGTTGGGTTTGCACTATCAAATTAAGGCTGTCATTGGATCGAATTCCATGTTATCATGTTTTTATTTTACTAGTGTGGTTTGTGGCTCTATAATATGAATGCCTCTGTCTTTTAACAACAATAGTCAAGTCTTCCAATGGACTTTTTAGTGAAACCCAATAGATAGCTTTATTTTCTCTTTGTTTACTCAAATATTGAATGCTTATGTCTTATTAATTTTGTAGGAAAGTATTCTAATGACTTGCTTATGACACCCCATAGAATATATTATGTTTAGTACCTTGGACACTGTAGCTTATTCACTTAAATCTCTGATAAATTGCATGTCTGGTATGCACAGTCTGGTTAGCACAGTTAGTAAGGTGTTGGGTTTCCACTATGAAATTAATACTGTCATTGGTTCGAATCCTATGGTATCATGTTTTTATTTTACTAGTGTGGTTTGTGGCTCTATAATATGAATGCCTATGTCTTTTAACAACAATAGTCAATTCTTCCAATGAACTTTTTAGTGAAACCCAATAGATAGCTTTATTTTCTCTTTGTTTACTAAAATATTGAATGATTATGTCTTTTAAATTTAGTAGGAAAGTATTCTAATGACTTGCTTATGACACCCCTTAGAATATATTATGTTTAGTACCTTGGACACTGTAGCTTATTCACTTAAATCTCTGATAAATTATGTGCCTGGTATGCACAGTCTGGTTAGCACAGTTAGTAAGGTGTTGGGTTTGCACTATCAAATTAAGTCTGTCATTGGATCGAATCCCATGTTATCATGTTTTTATTTTACTAGTGTGGTTTGTGGCTCTATAATATGAATGCCTATGTCTTTTAACAACAATAGTCAAGTATTCCAATGGACTTTTTAGTGAAACCCAATAGATAGTTTTATTTTCTCTTTGTTTACTAAAATATTGAATGCTTATGTCATTAATTTTGTAAGAAAGTATTCTAATGACTTGCTTATGACACCCCATAGAATATATTATGTTTAGTACCTTGGACACTGTAGCTTATTCACTTAAATCTCTGATAAATTGCACGTCTTGTATGCACGGTCTGCTTAGCACAGTTAGTAAGGTGTTGGGTTTGCACTATGAAATTAAGACTGTCATTGTTTCGAATCCCATGTTATCATGTTTTTATTTTACTAGTGTAGTTTGTGGCTCTATAATATGAATGCCTATGTCTTTTAACAACAATAGTCAAGTCTTCCAATACACTTTTCAGTGAAACCCAATAGATAGCTTTATTTTCTCTTTGTTTACTAAAATATTGAATGATTATGTCTTTTAAATTTAGTAGGAAAGTATTCTAATGACTTGCTTATGACACCCCATAGAATATATTATGTTTAGTACCTTGGACACTGTAGCTTATTCACTTAAATCACTGATAAATTATGTGCGTGGTATGCACAGTTAGTAAGGTGTTGGGATGCACTATCAAATTAAGTCTGTCATTGGATCGAATCCCATGTTATCATGTTTTTATTTTACTAGTGTGGTTTGTGGCTCTATAATATGAATGCCTATGTCTTTTAACAACAATAGTCAAGTATTCCAATGGACTTTTTAGTGAAACCCAATAGATAGTTTTATTTTCTCTTTGTTTACTCAAATATTGAATGCTTATGTCTTATTAATTTTGTAGGAAAGTATTCTAATGACTTGCTTATGACACCCCATAGTATATATTATGTTTAGTACCTTGGACACTGTAGCTTATTCACTTAAATCTCTGATAAATTGCACGTCTTGTATGCACGGTCTGGTTAGCACAGTTAGTAAGGTGTTGGGTTTGCACTATGAAATTAAGACTGTCATTGGTTCGAATCCCATGTTATCATGTTTTTATTTTACTAGTGTGGTTTGTGGCTCTATGATATGAATGCCTATGTCTTTTAACAACAATAGTCAAGTCTTCCAAAAGACTTTTTAGTGAAACCCAATAGATAGCTTTATTTTCTCTTTGTTTACTAAAATATTGAATGCTTATGTCTTTTAAATTTAGTAGGAAAGTATTCTAATGACTTGCTTATGACACCCCATAGAATATATTATGTTTAATACCTTGGACACTGTAGCTTATTCACTTAAATCTCTGATAAATTATGTGCGTGGTATGCACAGTCTGGTTAGCACAGTTAGTAAGGTGTTGGGTTTGCACTATCAAATTAAGTCTGTCATTGGATTGAATCCCATGTTATCATGTTTTTATTTTACTAGTGTGGTTTGTGGCTCTATAATATGAATGCCTATGTCTTTTAACAACAATAGTCAAGTATTCCAATGGACTTTTTAGTGAAACCCAATAGATAGTTTTATTTTCTCTTTGTTTACTAAAATATTGAATGCTTATGTCTTATTAATTTTGTAGGAAAGTATTCTAATGACTTGCTTATGACACCCCATAGAATATATTATGTTTAGTACCTTGGACACTGTAGCTTATTCACTTAAATCTCTGATAATTGCACGTCTTGTATGCACGGTCTGTTTAGCACAGTTAGTAAGGTGTTGGGTTTGTACTATGAAATTAAGACTGTCATTGGTTCGAATCCCATGTTATCATGTTTTTATTTTACTAGTGTGGTTTGTGGCTCTATAATATGAATGCCTATGTCTTTTAACAACAATAGTCAAGTCTTCCAATACACTTTTTAGTGAAACCCAATAGATAGCTTTATTTTCTCTTTGTTTACTAAAATATTTAATGCTTATGTCTTTTAAATTTAGTAGGAAAGTATTCTAATGACTTGCTTATGACACCCCATAGAATATATTATGTTTAGTACCTTGGACACTATAGTTTATTCACTTAAATCTCTGATAAATTGTTTGTTTGGTTTGCACAGTCTGGATAGAACAGTTAATAATTTGTAGGGTTTGCGCTATCAAATTAAGACTGTCATTGGTTCGAATCCCATTTTATCATGTTTTTATATTACTAGTGTGGTTTGTGGCTCTATAATATGAATGCCTATGTTTTTTTAACAACAATAGTTAAGTCTTCCAATAGACTTTTTAGTGTAACCCAATATATAACTTTATTTTCTCTTTGTTTACTAAAATATTGAATGCTTATGTCTTATAAATTTAGTAGGAAAGTATTCTAATGACTTGCTTATGACACCCCATAGAATATATTATGTTTAGTACCTTGGACACTGTAGCTTATTCACTTAAATCTCTGATAAATTGCACATCTGGTATGCACAGTCTGGTTAGCACAGTTAGTAAGGTGTAGGGTTTGCACAATGAAATTAAGACTGTCATTGGTTCGAATCCCATGTTATCATGTTTTTATTTTACTAGTGTGGTTTGTGGCTCTATAATATGAATGCCTATGTCTTAAAACAACAATAGTCAAGTCTTCCAATGGACTTTTTAGTGAAACCCAATAGATAGCTTTATTTTCTCTTTGTTTACTCAAATATTGAATGCTTATGTCTTATTAATTTTGTAGGAAAGTATTCTAATGACTTGCTTATGACACCCCATAGAATATATTATGTTTAGTACCTTGGACACTGTAGCTTATTCACTTAAATCTCTGATAAATTATGTGGCTGGTATGCACAGTCTGGTTAGCACAGTTAGTAAGGTGTTGGGTTTGCACTATCAAATTAAGGCTGTCATTGGATCAAATCCCATGTTATCATGTTTTTATTTTACTAGTGTGGTTTGTGGCTCTATAATATGAATGCCTATGTCTTTTAACAACAATAGTCAAGTCTTCCTTTGGACTTTTTAGTGAAACCCAATAGATAGCTTTATTTTCTCTTTGTTTACTGAAATATTGAATGCTTATGTCATTAATTTTGTAGGAAAGTATTCTAATGACTTGCTTATGACACCCCATAGAATATATTATGTTTAGTACCTTGGACACTGTAGCTTATTCACTTAAATCTCTGATAAATTATGTGCCTGGTATGCACAGTCTGGTTAGCACAGTTAGTAAGGTGTTGGGTTTGCACTATCAAGTTAAGTCTGTCATTGGATCGAAACCCATGTTATCATGTTTTTATTTTACTAGTGTGGTTTGTGGCTCTATAATATGAATGCCTATGTCTTTTAACAACAATAGTCAAGTATTCCAATGGACTTTTTAGTGAAACCCAATAGATAGTTTTATTTTCTCTTTGTTTACTAAAATATTGAATGCTTATGTCATTAATTTTGTAGGAAAGTATTCTAATGACTTGCTTATGACACCCCATAGAATATATTATGTTTAGTACCTTGGACACTGTAGCTTATTCACTTAAATCTCTGATAAATTGCACATCTTGTATGCATGTTCTGCTTAGCACAGTTAGTAAGGTGTTGGGTTTGCACTATGAAATTAAGACTGTCATTGGTTCGAATCCCATGTTATCATGTTTTTATTTTACTAGTGTGGTTTGTGGCTCTATAATATGAATGCCTATGGGGTATATGCAATTCACGGCGAATCGCGGCAATTTTTTGCCGTTTTTTAATTTGACTAAATTCGCCAGGTGAATTCCGGCAGGTGGCTGCCGGAATTCACCATATTCAATGAAAAACGGATTCGCCAGAATCGCGGGTGAAAATCGGCCGATTTGGCGGATTTTGCAGCGATTTTTAAAAAACGGGAAAAAACGGGAAAAACCCGGAAAAAAAAATAGCGTGGGGTCCCCCCTCCAAAGCATAACCAGCCTCGGGCTCTTCGAGCTGGTCCTGGTTCTAAAAATGCAGGGGAAAAATTGGGCAGGGATCCCCCGTATTTTTAAAACCAGCACCGGGCTCTGCGCCTGGTGCTGGTGCCAAAAATACGGGGGACAAAAAGAGTAGGGGTCCCCCGTATTTTTAACACCAGCATCTGGCTCCACTAGCTGGACAGATAATGCCACAGCCGGGGGTCACTTTTATGCCGTGCCCTGAGGCCGTGGCATTAAATACCCAACTAGTCACCCCTGGCCGGGGTACCCTGGGGGAGTGGGGACCCCTTCAATCAAGGGGTCCCCCCCCCAGCCACCCAAGGGCCAGGGGTGAAGCCCGAGGCTGTCCCCCCCCATCCAATGGGCTGCGGATGGGGGGGCTGATAGCCTTTTGTGATAATGAAAGATATTGTTTTTTCCAGTAGTACTACAAGTCCCAGCAAGCCTCCCCCGCAAGCTGGTACTTGGAGAACCACAAGTACCAGCATGCGGGAGAAAAACGGGCCCGCTGGTACCTGTAGTACTACTGGAAAAAAAATACCCAAATAAAAACAGTACACACACACCGTGAAAGTAAAACTTTATTACACACTACCGACACACACATACTTACCTTTGTTGACACGCCGACTGCCACGGTCTCCGACAATCCGAGGTACCTGTGAAAAAATTAAACTCACCTTCCAGCGTCCAGAGATAAATCCACGTCCAGAGAGATAAATCCACGTACTTGTAAAAAAAAAAAAACGCAAATACCCGCTCCATACCGGACTGAAAGGGGTCCCATGCTGACACATCAGACCCCTTTCTCCCGAATGCCGGGACATCACGTGACTCCTGTCACTGAAGTCCCTTCAGCCAATCAGGAAGCGCTACTTCCGTGGCGCTCACCTGATTGGCTGTGCGCTGTCTGTGCTGTCAGACAGCGCATCGCAAAGCCGCTCCATTACTTTCAATGGTGGGAACTTTGCGGGTAGCGGTGGGGTTAACCCGCGGTCAGCCGCTGACCGGCGGGTGACCTCACCGCTAGCCGCTAAGTTCCCACCATTGAATATAATGGACGGGGCTGTGCGATGCGCTGTCTGAGTTCAGACAGCGCACAGCCAATCAGGTGAGCGCAACGAAGTTGCGCTTCCTGATTGGCTTTAGAGACCTTTCAGTGACAGCTGTCACTGAGAGGTCTCTCTGCATTCGGGGATAGGGGTCCCATGTGTCAGCATGGGACCCCTTTCAGTCCGTTTGGTCAGGTGTCCGGTTTGTTATTTTCTACAAGTACGTGGATTTATCTCTGGACCCTGGTTGAGGTGAGTATATTGATCTTTTATTTTCAGGTATCCGTGGATTCTACATGGAGAAGAGGACCGATGTCGGCGTGTGAACATAGGTAAGTATGTGTGTGTCGACGTATGAAATAAAGTTTTACTGTCGACGGTGTGTGTGTCCTGTTTTTATTTGGGTATTTTTTTCCAGTAGTACTACAGGTACCAGCGGGCCCGCTTTTCTCCCGCATGCTGGTACTTGTGGTTCTCCAAATACCAGCTTGCGGGGGAGGCTTGCTGGGACTTGTAGTACTGCTGGAAAAAACAATATTCTTTTCATGATCACAAAAGGCTATCAGCCCCCCCATCCGCAGCCCATTGGATGGGGGGGGACAGCCTCGGGCTTCACCCCTGGCCCTTGGGTGGCTGGGGGGGTAGGGACCCCTTGATTGAAGGGGTCCCCACTCCCCCAGGGTACCCCGGCCAGGGGTGACTAGTTGGATATTTAATGCCACGGCCGCAGGGCACGGCATAAAAGTGACCCCCGGCTGTGGCATTATCTGTCCAGCTAGTGGAGCCCGATGCTGGTGTTAAAAATACGGGGGACCCCTACGCTTTTTGTCCCCCGTATTTTTGGCACCAGCACCAGGCGCAGAGCCCGGTGCTGGTTTTAAAAATACGGGGGATCCCCTGTCAATTTTTCCCCCGCATTTTTAGAACCAGGACCAGCTCGAAGAGCCCGAGGCTGGTTATGCTTTGGAGGGGGGACCCCACGCCATTTTTTTTTAGGATTTTACTGTTCCAGCAATAAAAAAAAAATTTAAAAAAATAATATTTTAAAAAATATATAAATAATATTTGTGCCTCCAAAAAAAAAAAAAAAAGTACCTAATCCCTTCTAATATAAATAGATCTGCTATTCCCCAAAAAAAAAACACAAAATAAAACATGTTTACATTTTTTTTACTTGTTTTCACCCTCCAAAGTGTGGCGGATTGAAAATGACGAATTTGCTGTCTAAAAGCACTGCTGTCGAATTTCCAAACTTGAATTGAATATGCTTTGGTCGAATTGCAGCACTTATATCATTGCAGAAAAGTCGAATTTGCAAAAATTCGAATTTCAAAAAGTCGAATTTTGAAAGTCCGTTATTTGGTCGGAAAGCACTGAATTGCATAGGCGAATTTTTTTTTTGGTCGAAAATGACCCGAAATTCGACAATTTCGGGAATTCGACCGCAATTGCATATACCCCTATAGTCTTACTGACTATATTATGTGTTTTATGCCAATATAAGGTACTCTTATTGCAGCCCAGGGCGCCCCCCAGCGCCCTGCACCCATCAGTGACCGGAGTGTGTGGTGTGCATGGGGAGCAATGGCGCTCAGCTGCAGTGCTGTGCGCTACCTTAATGAAGACCGGAGTCTTCAGCCGCCGATTTCCTGGACGTTCTTCTTGCTTCTGGCTCTGCAAGGGGGACGGCGGCGCGGCTCCGGGACCGGACGACCGAGGCTGGGCCTGTGTTCGATCCCTCTGGAGCTAATGGTGTCCAGTAGCCTAAGAAGCCCAAGCTAGCTGCAAGCAGGTAGGTTCGCTTCTTCTCCCCTCAGTCCCTCGTAGCAGTGAGTCTGTTGCCAGCAGATCTCACTGAAAATAAAAAACCTAAATATACTTTCTTTTCTAAGAGCTCAGGAGAGCCCCTAGCGTGCAACCAGCGCGGCCAGGCACAAAATTCTAACTGAGGTCTGGAGGAGGGGCATAGAGGGAGGAGCCAGTGCACATCAGGTAGTCCTAATTCTTTCTTAGATGTGCCCAGTCTCCTTCGGAGCCCGCTATTCCCCATGGTCCTTACAGAGTTCCCAGCATCCACTAGGACGTCAGAGAAATATTAAATAACGCTGGTGGCAGTAACTGTGCTGATTAACCACACTCGCTGAGCTAATCAGAAAGTGTCATAGGGGGTGATTTTCAGATTGGTGTACCTGGAGGATTGACTTGCAGGAAGGGGTGTGGCTTTGCAGGGAAGGGTGTGGCCACAGTAGTGTCCATTACTCCCATTATACCGCACCATAGTGTCTATTTTCCCATTACACCACATAGTAATGTCCCTTATTCACATTACACTGCACAGTAGTGTTCGTTATTCCCATTACACCGCACCATCATGTCTGTTATTCCCATTACACCACACAGTAGTGTCCATTATTCCCATTACACTGCATAGTGGTGTCCCTTTTTCACATTACACCACATAGTAGTGTCCGATTTTCTTATTACACCATACAGTAGTTTTCCTTACTCCTGTTATACCAGATAGTAGTGTCTGTTATTCCCATTACACTGCACAGTAGTGTCCATTATTTCCATTACACTGCAAAGTAGTGTCTGTTATTCACCTTACACTGCACAGTAATGTCCATTATTCACATCACAACACACAGTAGTGTCTGTTATTCCTATTACACCACCCAATAGTGTCCATTATTACCATAATACTGCACAGTAGTGTCCGTTATTCACCTTACACCACACAGAAGTATCCTTTATTCACATCATAGCACATAGTAGTGTCCATTATTCTCATTACACTGCATGGTGCCATGTTATGCCATGCCAAGCACTACAATTCAGATTTTCTGAACTTGGACTCAATCGCATAGCTGCTGCCTGGCCTGCCTGAGCTCACTGTCATAGTTCTTCAAGGTCCTGAGTCTGACCTCAGTCCTGCTGCAGTGCTACCCGCTCAACCCCGCAGCTCCTGATGGCGCAGGGCATTGTGAGATTGGGCTCACCAGGATTGAGAGAGATGTCATGATGTCTCTCGCAGGTGACACTGCAAGAGACAGAGGAGCCAGTAGGGGGTGGAGCACATAGGCAGACAGCTGCAGCACTGTAGTGGTGCACCCGGCAGAAAAGGAGCATAAAGTACAGTGGCCAGCGCTGCAAGTGGCAGCACTGGGTGGATGTGATCACGGGTGCCGAGTGTATGAAGGTGTGGCTGATTGCTGAGAACTGTTGGCACCACCCTAGTTATGGACCTAGCATTGCTTACCTGCCTTTAAGTCTCCTGAAATAGTGACATCTAGATCCCTTTCCTCTTCAGTAGTTTCCATTATACCATTAATACTATATTTAACCTTTTAATTTTTGAAACTCAAGTGCATGATTTTGCATTTTTTGGCATTACCCTGCAGTTGTCATGCTCTTGACCATTCCTCTTGTCTACCTATCAATTATTTGTTCTAACCCTCCTGTTGCATACATTTGTGTCATCTGCAAAAAGGCGTACAGTACTTTATCTTCAAAACCATTTGCAATGTCACCAATAAAGATTTTAAATAGCACTGTCCAAGTAGAGATCCCTGAGGTACTCTACTGGGAAACTTTCCCTCCGTGAATGCACTCCATTTATAATAACTAGGATGGCCAATCCCGGGATTGGCAGGATCCCAGGATTTTGTCCTAAAATTTACTGGTAACTAATCCCAGGATTGGAGCTTCAAATTACAGGATTCAGACCAATGCTTTTGTTAATACTGGGCAGCATCTGCGCCGGTTCAACATATGTACAGACACTGTCTGCCCCCCCTTCGCCCCTGCCCCTGACTGTGCGCACTGCGCAGGGTGATGTGGTGTTAGAGGATACGCTGTGCAGCACAATGCAAGCCGCACTGCTGGCTGGAATGTCCACACCTGCAGCCCAGATTCGCCACCCGGACCCATCAATGGCACCGCCAACAGCCTGAATCCTGAGTCTCGGGATTGAAAAATCGGCCCAGGATTGGCTTCCCTAACTACAACTCCCTGCTTCCTATCATGCAACCAAGATCTTATCCATTCAACCATCTTAGCATCCACTCCCAAGCTTTCAAGTTTATTTAACAGTCTGCGATATGGGACAGTGTCAAAAGGCTTACTGAAGTCTAGATAAGCTGCATCTATGTCCCAATTGATCTATTACTTTTGGCATCCAGTCAAAAGAGGCAATAAGATTAATTTGACATGGTCTCACCCCAGTAAATCCATGCTGTAGTAGAGTATGCTGTAAATCGCTGAGATACAGTACTGTACAACTCTTTCTAAGTGTGTTTCCATCAAATTCCCTACTACTGATGAAAGGCTCAGTTTGGTAGTTGCTTGCCTTTGCCTTGCTTCCACTTTTGTGCACTGGGACTATATTCACTCTCTTTTCCAGTCCTCTGGAATTACTCCTGTAGCTAGTGACTGGCCACATTGATTTATCCACTTTCAATTTTAGGAGTTGTTAGGACCTTCTCTGTAAATTTACTTATTTCTACCTTATTTTTCTGAATATACTTGCAATTCAAGTGTGTTCCTCTCCACCTCTTTTTCCGTAGTGAATACTGAGCAAAGTGAACACTGAGCAAAGATGATCTGCTACATTATTACATTGTCTTCCTCAATAAAATTCCCACTCTCTGTATTTAGTCTTATTATTGCGCCTTTTGTTTCTCTCCTTTCACTTGTATACCTAAAACAAGTTTTGACATCTTCGCCTTAGCTTGTGCTTTTGCACATTTTAGTTGTATAGCCTTTGTGCCGCATCAACTGCCACTGCAAAAACTGCGAAGCTGGGACTCACTGCCACTGGTTTGGCTCTCTATTTGAATTTTGGACTGTGCTTCAGCCCCATCTCTGCAATTGCCACTGGCAAAGAAGTAGAAGGGCCTAATTCAGACCTGATCACAGCAGCAAATTTGTTAGCAGTTGGGCAAATCCATGTGCACTGCAGGTGGGGCAGATATAACATATGCACAGAGTTAGATTTGGGTGGGTGTGTTCAAACTGAAATCTAAATTGCAGTGTAAAAATAAAGCAGCCAGTATTTACTCTGCACAGAAACAAAATAACCCACCCAAATCTCTCTGCACATGTTATATCTGCCCCCCCTGCAGTGCACATAGGGCCTAATTCTGAGTTGATCGCAGCAGCAAATTTGTTAGCAGTTGTGCAAAACCATGTGCACTGCAGGGGGGACAGATATAACATGTGCAGAGAGAGAGAGATTTGGGTGGGGTGTGTCCAAACTGAAATCTAAATTGCAGTGTAAAAATAAAGCAGCCAGTATTTACCCTGCACAGAAATGAAATAACCCACCCAAATCTAACTCTCTCTGCACATGTTACATATGCCCCCCCTGCAGTGCACATGGGCCCTCATTCCGAGTTGTTCGCTCGGTATTTTTCATCGCATCGCAGTGAAAATCCGCTTAGTACGCATGCGCAATGTTCGCACTGCGACTGCGCCAAGTAACTTTACTATGATGAAAGTATTTTTACTCACGGCTTTTTCTTCGCTCCGGCGATCGTAATGTGATTGACAGGAAATGGGTGTTACTGGGCGGAAACACGGCGTTTCAGGGGCGTGTGGCTGAAAACGCTACCATTTCCGGAAAAACGCAGGAGTGGCCGGAGAAACGGTGGGAGTGCCTGGGCGAACGCTGGGTGTGTTTGTGACGTCAACCAGGAACGACAAGCACTGAAATGATCGCACAGGCAGAGTAAGTCTGGAGCTACTCTGAAACTGCTAAGTAGTTAGTAATCGCATTATTGCGAATACATCGGTCGCAATTTTAAGAAGCTAAGATTCACTCCCAGTAGGCGGCGGCTTAGCGTGTGTAACTCTGCTAAATTCGCCTTGCGACCGATCAACTCGGAATGAGGGCCATGGTTTTGCCCAATTGCTAACAAACTTGCTGCTGCGATCAACTCAGAATTACCCCCATGGTTTTGCAGAACTGCTAACAAATTTGCTGTTGTGATCAACTCTGAATTACCCCACAAGAACAGAACATTTTTACCTAATGGAATGGAAGGTATATGTTGGAGGGTATTATATATAGATGGATTACACTTACATCTATCCTTCCTGTATGTAAAACAGCCCTTCTAGTCCCGCCATGCTGTGGCTTGACTCAGTAGCACCGAGGGTCTTTAAGTGCGACTTTTTCCATCAAAATGTGTCTTATTTGCGATGTGACTAGGACTCACAAGCAGCTCATGATGATAAAAATGAAAATGTGACATGCCTATATTCTGTGTGCCACTGCGGCTGTATCTGTATATGAACTGCTATGTTAAAGTGTTTTCTAGGAAAACCCTGTAACATACCATTTCGTATGCAGATACAGAAGCAGAGAATATAGGCATGCCGCATATCATTGTAATCAGCAGAATCTGCTTGTGCCTCCTAATCTAATAGCGAATAAGATGCATTTTGGTAAAAACAGGTGCCCAAAGCTAACAACTCCACGAGACCTGTCAACGCATTCATACCAGAGTTTACCTGTGTGCTAGTTGATCTGGTGATCCTGCACACATGATGTTGCTTTCTCTCTGACTTGATGCTTCCTTGTGTATCTATGAATTTGTTAGTCCATGTTGTCAGTTGTTTAGTCCCCTCCATGGCAGTGGCAATTCTGTTACGGTCATTTCAATACAGATATTCCCATTAGCAGCGCAGGGGTGGGCCTTCTCTCTGTCCAGGCCCAGGACTGACATGTCTACTGTCACTATTGAAAGAATGATGGAGGATTATATGGGTGACAGCATCCAAGTAGTCATGTCAAACAGTCCATATGTATACAAGCAGGAAAAAGAGGCAATTTGGAGGCCCTTGCACAAACTGGCTTTTTTGTACCTAAGTTGCCTCCCTCCAGTGTGTACTCCAAAAGAGTGTTTAGTGCAGCCGGTAACCTTGTCAGCGATTGGCGTAGGAGGTTACTTCCACAAAATGTGGAGAAGATGATGTTCATCCAAATGAATGATAAATTCCTCCAGGAAGACATTAACCAGCTATTGCCTCCAGAAAGTACACAGGTACCTGTGATGGTGGATTCCAGTGGGGATGTATACACTGAAAGGGGTGAGGAATCGGAGGATGAAGACGACATCTTGTCTCTGTAGAGCCAGTTTGTGCAAGGAGAGATTAATTGCTTCTTTTTTGGTGGGGGCCCAAACAAACCAATCATTTCAGCCACAGTCGTGTGGCAGACCCTGACGCTGAAATGATTGGTTTGTTAAAGTGTGCATGTCCTGTTTATACAACATAAGGGTGGGAGGGCCCAAGACAATTCCATCTTGAACCTCTTTTTTTCTTTGCATTATGTGCTCTTTGAGGCCTAGTTTTTAAAATTTCCATCCTGTCTGCCACTGCAGTGCCACTCCTAGATGAGCCAGGTGTTTGTGCCGCCCACTTGTGTCGCTTAGCTTAGTCATCCAGCTACCTCGGTGCAACCTTTCGGCCTAAAAACAATATTGTGAGGTGTTCAGTGTTCAGAATAGACTGGAAATTAGTGGAAATTAATGTTATTGAGATTAATAATAACGTAGGATCAATATTACCCCCAAATTCTGTGACTTTAGCAGTTTTTATGGGGGGGTTTTCAAAAATCATCCAGATCCAAAACCAAAAGCCAAAAGAGTGGTTTTGACAAAACCAATCCAGATCCAAAACACGAGCGGGGTTTCAGATCCAAAACCAAAACTCAAAACCAGAAAAGTGTCCACCGCACATCTCTACTTAATGGGGGTAATTCTGAGTTGATCGCAGCAGCAAGTTTGTTAGCAATTGGGCAAAACCATGTGCACTGCAGGTGGGACAGATGTAACATTTGCAGAGAGAGTTAGATTTGGGTAGGTTGTTTTCGTTTCTGTGCAGGGTAAATACTGGCTGCTTTATTTTTACACTGCAATTTAGATTTCAGTTTGAATACACCCCACCCAAATCTAACTCTCTCTGCACATGTTACATCTGCCCCCCCTGCAGTGCACATGGTTTTGCCCAACTGCTAACAAATTTGCTGCTGCGATCAACTCAGAATTAAGCCCATTACCCGGTGTATTAAAGAATTGGGTTATTGCAATATAATGTAGTACGTGCGTGATGTTACAAAGATTTACTACTACAGTATATACTAAATGCTATTGTATTTGAGCAGTTGCTTATGTCCTCTATGCTGTATATTTATGATTTAAAGATGCAGAACAGGGAGTCTCTGTAAGTAAACTTTATCTAAAGTCCCACATTTCAGAACCAGAACCGACCAGGACTAAATAGCGGTAACTGGCCCTGAATAAATGAAAGATTGGTGGCTACACATAAAAAAGCTTGGTCTGTACAGAGCACTCCGCAGACTCTATGCACTCAGTGTACCCAACGGTAAGGGGTATGATATGTCAAAGTCAAAAATATTACATACACACCACATGCAAACACCAAACAGAGTGGCCTCTGTGCGTGCGCGTAGTTGCCGTGCGTATGCATACACGCACGCTACGTACACTGGCTCACGAGCCTTGCAGATTGGCGCGTGGTATGAGTATACCATTTGCACAGCAAAGACATATTCAATATTCTATTCATATAGTGCATAATTTACACATGGGTGGCCATTCAGAGTTGATCGCAGCCAGCAACTTTTAGCTGCTGCGATCAATAGTCCACACCTATGGTGGAGTGTATTTTAGCTTAGCAGGGCTGCGATCGCTTGTGCAGCCCTGCTAAGCTAAAAAATGTTCAAGCAGAAATTGACCAGCCCTATACCTACAGTACTTACCCTATGCGATGATCCCTGCGATGCTGAAGCTGCTTCTGATGTCAGACATCCGCCCTCCGTTGTTCTGGACACGCCTGCGTTTTACAATCCACTCCCCGAAAACGGCCGCCAATGCTCTGGAGACGCCCAGGTCCGCCTTCTTCCTGTCAATCTTCTTAGCGGTCCGCTTTGCAACTGCTTTGTTCTATAGACGCGACGTAACCCGGCGACCTCTGTCGCCGGGCAACATCGCACACATGCACTGTGGCCGCCGCGCATGCGCATTCCGCACCTGTTCATACCGCAGTGATAAACCACTGCGTGCGAATGAGTCAGAATGACCCTTATAGTCTTAATACACATTGCCAGCAACTTACATACACTTAAAAGGTAGAACAATAGAGTTACAGAGCAAGGTTAGGACTTAGTGCTTGGTATCCAGATGTGCAGTATTTTGTGATCTACATTCCGGTTGCTATTTGCAGTTGATCGCATGTATCTGCGTGTAGATATACGCAGAAATATAATATTAGCAAACTGTTATGATACTGTACTCAGGATATTCGGCGGGAACCCAGTGGCGAACACCTGCAAGCACACCTGGACCAAGCATTGCCCATTCATTCAAACCAACCTATGACTCCTCATGTACTGTAAATGACCTGCCCCTTGACCTATGGAAGAACAGCTTACATTTCCTATTGTAATGTATTTGGACTCATTGTATAGAAGAGAGGTCTCCTGATCCAGGCTTCAGTCCCTTTTCTCTGCGGTCATCTTGCCAAGACTGACTGAGACCTGGATCCAGGAGCGCTCGCGAACAAACGTATGTACTATTGGTTGTAGCTCTTCTCTGTAATATTGTTGTATCTTTTGAGTAAATATTGTTGATGCGTTGGACCACAACATAAAATTTAACTACTGGTGTCACATTCCAATTTTGTTTGGGGAATAAGGTGTATTCAGCCACACGTGTCCCTGCATTGTGCACACAGCATGCCGGCGTGTATACGCAACGTGCATACATATCTTAGCGGTTTTTTGCTTATGTTTAGCGGCCGCAGCGGCCCGAACCACAGTGTGATACGGTATTGTTTTTCCTTGTAAATTAATCAAACTTTACAGTTGGGGACTCTTTCGGTTCATCTCATACTCACGGACTTGCAGGGCCTACAGACTTTGGTCTAACAACAAAGGGTGGAGACGCGTCTAAAGTAATTTTGTTTTGTGTTAAAACTACCTAATGTTGTTAAACCACGTCTGTCCTGTATAGTCTCAGAGGTGCTGGTGTGAACTGAGGAACAACAAGGAAAAGCTATTCTTTTTTGATTGTGTTACTTTTGGGCGAAAACGCGCACAAGCGTACTGATATTTTGCATATATTTTCACATATTGTTGCCATAGGTTGTAATAGTCATTATTGATCTGAATAGAATCAGATAAGTTATTTGTTATACATTTGGTGTATTTGTTCAAGTGGGTACTTGACAACACATACAAAACTCAGTTCCGGCCTAAAAGTTTAGGCAGAACACATCGGAAGTTATCCTCGTGGGTGACTTCAAGCTTGTCTGAGGAACAAAGGTGTATTGTTTATTAAGCAAAAGCAGTAGAAACACAAATTTGCTCCATTGCTTACATTGATCAATATAAGTGTGGAATATTTATTTGCGAACGCACGGTACACACGTGGCACGGTACAACAGTACGTGAAGCGTGCGTATGGGAACGCGCACATGTGCACAATTACGCACACATTTGCGGACTTACGCAAAAGTTGCGTAAAGTAGTGAGCGCGAATTTGCCACACAATATAAGTTACATTTAAAGGTGGGATAAAACCCTTATAGTTATACATTAAGAAGTAACTGTCCGATTTTAAACAAATTACTCAAAATCTTATTATAAGTGTACTACCTCTGGGGCAAGTATAAATCAAAGGGAGTGATTTTTTTTTCTGTACAGAAAAATATTGTGTATTAGTGTGGGTTGAAAGTAGGTGTGATTTTAGTGAACCCCAGAATTCGGATCCCATAGGGCGAGACACTCAACTAGGAGAAGCTCCAGTGGCGTGGCGGCTCACAACTGCACGTTTAAGGCCAGGTGTGGGGTTAGCCAAAACACTCCAGGTGACGAAGACATACCCTTCTAAAAGTAAAATTGTTTTCATAATCGTAAGGCACACAAATAACAAGTATTTGTGAGTCGTGCGTTTGGACCGCACGTGTGTGTGATACGCAGCACAACGTGATACCATTTGCATCATTTCGCGCAACTGCGTTATCATACGCACTGTGTTAGCATACGCGGACATGATTTGTGTAAAGGGAAGAACTTCGCTGAGCTCCCAGGAAGTTTCTTGGTGGACATTCACGGGATGGGGTAATCGATAAGTTGTTTCTCATCCGGAATTCCAGTGGATAGAAACCCATAAGTAGCAGGCCTATAACCTCCACTGAGAAAGGCGGGGTATTGATTTATTGCTGTTAATATGTCATACTTCCAGTGCTGAGGGGTCTGGTAGGGTCCTCACTGGGTACGCAGCAGTCATTACAGAAGTGGACCGTGGTACTTTACAGCGGAGAAGGAGTTGGTGAAAGAACTCAGAGAAATTTAATCATTTGCTTGCATTGTCCATTTGGTGTTTGTGTTTAAAAAGTCCACAATGGGAGCCAAATGCACAAGTGAGAAACGTTCGGCAGCCAGGATTCAGGCAGAAGGTCAAGGGCCGAAAGGGTCCGCTGGTTATATTTTGTGTAGGAAATATGGTCCATACACAGAAACTTTTTGTGATGAAAGACTGTTGATGATAAGGCATCATTTCCTAGGGTTGGTAGTTTTGAACCAGAGGTGCTGCAGAATGTTAGAAATAGGATATGTCTGATCAAATCCAAGAAACAAAGGATCAGACATAACGACTATTTAAACATATGGCAACAAGAGGGGGAAATGCAAAGGGAACTTGCTCATATAACAAAGGGGGTCATTCCGAGTTGTTCGCTCGCTAGCAGATTTTAGCAGCATTGCACACGCCAGGCCGCCCTCTGGGAGTGAATCTTAGCTTAGCAGAATTGCGAATGAAAGATTAGCAGAATAGCGAATAGAAAATTCTTAGCAGTTTCTGAGTAGCTCGAGACTTACTCCTACACTGCGATCAGCTCAGCCCGTTTCGCTCCTGGTTTGACGTCACATACACGCCCTGCATTCGGCCAGCCACTCCCCCGTTTCTCCAGACACTCCAGCGTTTTATCCTGGCACGCCTGCGCTTTTCCGCACACTCCCAGAAAACGGTCAGTTTCCGCCCAGGAACACCCACTTCCTGTCAATCACACTCCGATCACTTCAACGATGGAAATTCTTCGTTTGGACGTGAGTAAATCTACTAAGTTTTGTGCTAAAATACTTAGCACATGCGCACTGCGTACCATGCGCATGCGCATTTTCGTCTTAATCGCTCCGTTGCGAAAATCGGCAACGAGCGAACAACTTGGAATGACCCCCAAAGTCCAAACCAGACAGGAATGTGAATGCGAGTACACCATCACCATATGTCGATGGAGAGAAGGCTGCTACAACCAATAGCATACCAGGAAATGATAGGAATGCACTTAGTAATTGTATTTACCCTAACCCATGCAAATTGTACCCTGTTTTAAGTTCTCTCAAGGGTCATAGCTCAGAAGAAGATGATGAACCTAGCCTGATCTCAGCCCTCTCTCAGGCAGTAACCATACAGGAATCCCAGGTGGGGCAAGCCCAACTGGTAAGAGTAACAACTGCGTCCTATTCAGGTGAGACGGCCAGGATCAGAGCTACCAGTAAGTATGGGTCCGTCCATTATGAAAAGACAGTGTATCCCCAGGTGGAGTCAGAAAGGAGCGATATAGCAGGGCTACATC
Source organism: Pseudophryne corroboree (assembly GCF_028390025.1). Classification (NCBI taxonomy): domain Eukaryota; kingdom Metazoa; phylum Chordata; class Amphibia; order Anura; family Myobatrachidae; genus Pseudophryne; species Pseudophryne corroboree. The sequence goes on along the minus strand of NC_086449.1, from coordinate 663,952,679 downwards.
CCATCTGCATAACAGTCCTCTGACTGATGAATACAATCAGGAGTATGTAAGACAGATTAATATACAACTAGTATTGTATTTTCCCACAGTTGTAAAGTGGAATAAGATTTTCACAATCAAACAGAAAGAAAGTGAACTGGCATCCAAATATTTCCATAGAGCGTTACAAGATATGGCTAAATACACTGGGATAGAGGATATAAAGAATGATGTGAACCACAGGGAGGTGGCTGTCTCTGTTTTAATGGACGGGCTCAAAAAGGCATTGAAAGTCAGAGCACAGACTTCTTTGCCTAATTGGAGGGGGATTACGGTAGATGCCCTGAGAGAATCCGCTATTGAACATGACCGGAATATCATCAAACACAAAGAATCACAAGGGGAAAGGTTGATGGTGGTAAGTATACAGGCACTTGAAGGGATGACCAACCAACCGAAACCCCAGACCTTTGAAGAGAACTGGAGGTCAATAAAATGTTACATTTGTCAGATGGAGGGACATTTTGCTAGAGATTGTAGGAACACAGGGACACATAGTAAGTATAGACCCCTAGACAAGAACATGAGCCACGTTATCAGACACATAGACGGGACCAGGGAACATATAGAAGGAATTACGAACCACACAGAGGGGAAACACGGAGGTACCCACCAAGGAAGGACTGGAAGACCCCCGAAACCTCACAGATATCACCCTCACACAGAGTAGCTGCCAATGCTCTGCGGGAAGGCCCAAATCCACAATAGAGGTCAGGTCACACCTGTATTCTGCAGCCAGTGAAACTGACTGCTGGCCTTGGAGATGA